>NC_085996.1:38519482-38626982 GCF_030014385.1 Trichomycterus rosablanca
GATATTGAACCAATCAAAATTATTTATCATAAGTAAATAAATAAACATGTAAGTCATGTATAGAGGGAAGTTTAGAGTTACTCACTGATTCCACACTGTCCCTTATTGTTTGTGACCTTTAGCACTGATAACCGTCTCAGTTTTACCTCCCACGTAGTTTCCATTTCAGTGTCTTTCAGTAACTAATAATGTAAATTGAAATATGATGATACAACAGGCATGTATTATTTTAATATTTTATCACAGTACATATAAACAGATGCATGTATTTTATCTATTCCATTATTAGGGTAGTTTTTTATGTATATATTAATATACGACACGCCCGGCCGTAGGAAACCTCCACGTCAGGTGTGTTTTTCTCCTGAATAAGCCATCCGTAAAGTGCTTGGCATCTTAGTGATGTGCTGACCTCCTGTGTCTTGTTTACCTGGTTGCGATGACCTGATCTGGAGCTCAGCCATACATATCGACCGAGCCGAGCCTTTTAATTTGTTTGTCTGCTCTTTTAGGATGTGAGGGGAGAGGAAATTAGAGAAGAGAGATGCACACAGATAGAAGTGCTCAGACAGGACGGATACACACATGAGAGGAATCGTAGCGCACACTGATACACACGCAACAGGTTAAGTTCTCCTGGTGAGTTAAACGCAACACAGATTTTATTAGTTGATGATCTGATTGTAAAAGTATTTAATTTAATGCAGTGATTCACTGACTGTCAAACTTATAAACTACTGTGATAAACATTCTAGTATTTCCAGTTGATTTTATTCCACTCATACACACTGTATGGACAAAAGTATCGTGATGCCCCTCCTAATCATTAAATTCAAGTGTTTCAGCCACAACTATTGCTAACGTGTAATAAATCAATTATATTAGAGGAATTATATGCGTCCAACTTTGCAGCAACAGTTTAGGGAAGGTCCTTTCCTGTCCCGGCATGATCGTGCCCCTGTGCACAAAGCAAGTTCTATAAAGACATGAAGATAAACTCCAGTGTCCTGCACAGAGCCCTGACCTCAGCCCCACTCAACAGCTTTGGAATGAACCGGAACATCAACTGAGGCTTTTTTTACACAAACCTACTTGTGGGAAGCCCTCTCAGAAGAGAGGCTGTTGTTACAGCTAAAGGGTCACATAGAGGTCACTCAGTTTTAATACCATTGGTTTTTGAAATGGGGCATCCAACAAGCTAAATTATGGGCAGTTGTAGCCTAGCGGTTAAGGTGCTGGACTAGTAAGCAGAAGGTTGCTGGTTCGAACCCCACCACTGCCAGGTTGCCACTGTTGGGCCCTTGAGCAAGGCCCTTAACCCTCGATTGCTTAGACTGTATAATGTAAGTCACTTTGGATAAAAAGCGTCTGCTAAATGCTGTAAATTATATTATATTTATTATATTATATATATTATATTATATTATATTATATTATATTATATTATATTATATTATATTATATGTATTATATTATATTATATTAATTATATTATATTATATTATATTATATTATATTATATTATATTATATTATATTATATTATATGTATTATATTATATTAATTATATTATATTATATTATATTAATTATATTATATTATATTATATTATATTATATTATATTATATTATATTATATTATATTTATTATATTATGTTATATTATATTATATTATATTTATGATATGATATGATATGATATGATATGATATGATATGATATGATATGATATGATTATGATATGATATGATTGATATGATATGATATGATATGATATGATATGATATGATATGATATGATATGATATTATATTATATTATATTATATTATTATATTACTCTTTATATTATATTTATTACATTTATTATAGCTTGGCCAGTGTGCTAAAATTTTAATTTACTTGGCTTTTTGAAGTGACAAACAAAAATAACACACAGACAGGAAGTTAAATATGGTATTTTCTGCACATTTAAGTTCATTGTTTTTATTCTTTGCTAAATTTAGTGTAATATAAATTTTAACCTGCTGTCATTTTGCACTCGCCACATTTTGTTTATTTTATTCCAGTATAATAAATTGATTAAATAAAGAAAGCTGTGTGATGCATCAGGCTAATTTGTGCGCCTCCGAAGTGTGCGTCTCAGTGGTGCTGTCGGCCCAGTCGTGTGCTTAACAGACACAACTGATCATGTCTAAGAGACAGAAGACCATGAAGTGTAATAAATAAGTAACACAGTGATTGATTATTCAGACACATGAATTTATATTCTTCTTACATTTTTAACATATATCTGTTTCCCTTGTCAAATCATTTCTCTTCTTCCAAACTTTACCTCGGGATGAATAAAGCACCTGTCTGTCTGTCTGTCTGTCTGTCTGTCTGTCTGTTTCTGTCCACCCATCCATCCGTCTGTCTCTGTTCATCCGTCTCTCTGTCTGTCTGTCTGTCTGTCTGTCTGCCCATCTGTCTTTGTCAATCCGTCTCTCTCTCTCTTTCTCTCCATTTGTCTGCCTGTCTTGTTCTGTCCACCATATTTGTCTGTCTATCCTTCTCTGCCTCTCTGTCTGTCTATATGTCTCTCTATCCACCTGTCTGTCTCTGTCCATCTGTCTGTCTGTCTGTCTGTCTGTCTGTCTGTCTGTCTGTCTGTCTGTCTGTCTGTCTGTCTGTCTCTGTCTATCCATCTCTATCTGTCTGTCTACCCATTTTTCTGTCTGTCTCTTTCCATCCATCTCTCTCTTTCTTCCTGTCTGTCCACTGTCTCTCTCTCTCTCTCTCTCTGTCTGTCTGTCTGTCTGTCTGTCTGAATTATTGAATTCAGGCATATTTGCAGCACCACTGCTGATAGGCTAATATTGTCGCAAAGAGTGTGTGTGAGAATGATATAACCAGCGCTAGAGTTACCAAAAACTCGGGATTTCCAATTATGAATGTAATTTAATTACTATTTTATTAACGTGTTTAAGTGTTATAAAAATGTTTTAGAGGCTGGGACAGCAGGTAGTGTGGACGCTTCAGTGATTAAAGTGATCGAAAACACTCAGTAGGACAGCAGCAATGAAAATTAAAGACGTTTTTTTTAGATGTGTAGGTGGAAGAAAGACATTGTGTGTGTGTGTGTGTGTGCGTGTGTGTGTGTGTGTGTGTATTAGACAGTGATTCACACTGCCCTCTGTGGGGGGAGGCGCCGGGCCGGACGGAAGGAAGGGAGGTAAAGAGGGAGTGAAAGAGGGTAGGAGGGAGAAAGAGGACAAAAAGAAACCAAAGACAGTTTATATGTGTGTGCAGCTGCTACTTGAAGTCATGACGCTCGTCTGTCTGTGTGTGTCTGCACGGTGATGTCTGGAGGGCAGGCGTGTACTGAGGCTGCCGCCGGTACCAGGCAGCGACGCAAGAGCGAGCTGGAGGGGCGCTCGGCCACCCTCGCTACCCCCAAGCTCTCGCCCATGTACCCAGAAGAGGAGTGCGTGGTGGGGGGCATGTCCTCTAGTGCCCACTACCTAGAGGGAGCATTCGACTACACCAACCCTGATGCCCCCAACTCGTCTGTGGAGTACTACACTGCAGCCCCGGACCCTCAGGCGGCCCCGGACGCTCAGGAGAGCAATCTGCAATCGCTGACCGGCGGCTCCACCAGTCCCATGGTGTTTGTGCCTTCAAGCTCCCAGCTCTCACCATTTCTCAGCCATCCAGGAGGACAGCATAGTGCCCAGCAGGTGCCCTACTACCTAGAGCCCTCGGGCACCTCTATCTACAGGTCAGTCTGGTTTCAGTGTTTTGTCCTAATAAAAATGTTGAGCTTTGAGTAACACGAAGCATGTTGAACATGTTATTAGCTGTTTATTATTAATTGTTTGTATTATTTTTGACGTCTGTTATGATGAGGCTCTTATAATGTCTGGTTAACAAATCATCAATTCAAATTTAAAACAATTATTTTTAATTATATTTAATACAAAAATAAAACTTCTGGGGTTTGTTTTATTTATGGCACGTATTACAAAAATATAAAACACCAAAACATGTCCAAACAAGGTCAAAAATACAAAACATGGCACTAAAATTAAATTAAAAACTAAAACTAAACAAAAACTAGATATTTGCACCCTAAATTAAATAAAATTTATCTAATAACTCAGTTCCTCAGAGCCTCGTATTGGTCTAAATTAAAATGTTATTTTTAATAATTCAGTCTTTAATCCTGTAGTTTCTACACTCACTGTCCATTATATCAGCTCAACTTACCATATGGGAGCACTTTGTAGTTCTACAATTACTGACTGTAGTCCATCTGTTTCTCTACATGCTTTGTTAGCCCCCTTTCATGCTGTTCTTCAATGGTCAGGACCCCCACAGGACCACCACAGAGTCACTGCTGCACAGGACACTGACATGGTGGTGGTGTGTTAGTGTGTGTTGTGCTGGTATGGTATTAAACACCTCACTGTCACTGCTGGACTGAGAATAGTCCACCAACCAAAAAAATATCCAGCCAACAGCGCCCCGTGGGCAGCGTCCTGTGACCACTGATGAAGGTCTAGAAGATGACCGACTCAAACAGCAGCAATAGATGAGCGATCGTCTCTGACTTTACATCTACAAGGTGGACCGACTAGGTAGGAGCGTCTAATAGAGTGGACAGTGAGTGGACACGGTATTTAAAAACTCCAGCAGCGCTGCTGTGTCTGATCCACTCACACCAGCACAATACACACTAAAACGAGAATGATCCACCACCTAAATAATACCTGCTCTGTAGTGGTCCTGACCATTGAAGAACAGCATGAAAGGGGGCTAACAAAAGTATGTAGAGAAACAGCTAGACTACAGTCAGTAATTGTATAACTACAAAGTGCTTCTACATGGTAAGTGGAGCTGAAATCTTGCCTTAAAGTCAGTGTGTACAGTACAGCGGACTCGACCAGTAAACACGTTTACATTGTTAGAAGGTTTATATCTCAGTACCGCCCAGTTACATCTAATTTTGTACGGCTTCATTCCACCTGATATCACGGTGAGATTAAATACAGACACTTTTCTCAGAACAGTGGAGGTCTGGCGCTGGTTTATTAGAATGTACAGCAGGTTGTGTTTTAAAACCTTGAGAAAAGGACAATATGTGAAAATGACAGGAATGTAGAGCATTATCACATCCTGTCTGAGGGAGACGAGAGTAAGAGAGTGAACAAAAGTAGAGTACTTACATTAATATTAAAAAACACAATTGAGTAATCGTAATTACTTTATTTACTTTAATTATACACTAGATGTAACCCTGGTTCATTAGGATGATGTAGAATACCATGTTGGCATCATGTTATGGCAGTCCTGTCGTGCATAAGCTGACACCCAAGCTTAGATGTAACTACTACATAGATCAGGTAAAAGAGACAGTGGGAGTCTAGTGGGTAGAGCTTTGGACTGTCAATCCAAAGGTTGCGAGTTTGAATCTCAGCTCTGCCATGCAGCCACTGTTGGGCCCTTGAGCAAGGCTCCTAACCCTCTCGGCTCTGACCCTGTGCTCTGACCCCAGCTTTCAAATGAGCTGAGATACACGGAAACATGATACACTGTACATGTGTATATGTACACCGATCAGGCATAACATTATGACCACCTGTGTATTCTGACACCTTTCTATCAGAACCGGCATGAACTTCTTCAGCAATCTGAGCTACAGGAGCTCGTCTGTTGGATCGGACCACACGGGCATCAATGAACCTTGGTCGCCCATGACCCTGTTGCCGGTTTACCACTGTTCCTTCCTTGGACCACTTTTGATAGATACTGACCACTGCAGACCGGGACACACCCCACAAGAGCTGCAGTCGTCTAGCCATCACAGTTTGGCCCTCGTCAAACTCGCTCAGATCCTCACCCATTTTTCCTGCTTCTAACATCAACTTTGAGGATAAAATGTTCACTTGCTGCCTAATATATCCTCCCCACTAACAGGTGTCATGATGAAGAGATAATCAGTGTTATTCACTTCACCTGTGAGTGGTCATAATGTTATGCCTAATCGTTGTATATATGACAAATAAAGGCGTTCTATAAGTTTAACCACACTCATAGAATTAATGATGACAAATGATTGCGTGAGCTTGAGAATACTTTGGAAGCCCAGTGTCAGTAAACACAGTTTATTGTAGGCACTGGTGCTGGACTAGTAATTATGAAGTTACTGGTTCAAGACCCACCACCACCAAGTTGCCCCTGTTGGGCCCCTGAGCAAGGCCCTTAAACTTCAATTGCTCAAATTGTACTCAGTTAAGTGTAAGTCAGTTTAGATAAAATGGAAATAAATCTCTAATATGTATGTTGCTTTTTGGCACGTTCACGAGCTCAGATCCAGCGTGTTAGCAAGCACCGGGACACGCGTAGAGCAGGATGTGTACACCGCGACCGGAGCCTCAGCGACCGGAGCCTCATCGGGAGCCCTCAGATCGGCGAAGGAAGTTCGTTTCTGCGCCGTGTGCAGCGACTACGCTTCAGGTTATCACTACGGGGTCTGGTCCTGTGAAGGCTGCAAGGCTTTCTTCAAGCGCAGCATACAAGGTAACTTAAACTTCTGGTCTGTGCAGGTCTGTGCAGACCTCTTGGAGGTGAATAGAGGCTAATGCTGAGTGCTCTTTTCAGTCCTTAGAACAGCTCAATATCTCTGTGAAGAATCCCCTCCATTTAAAACTCCAGAGGCGTTCAAGTGGGGGAACTTAAACCCTAAGTGGGTGGCTACCGGCATGTACCGTGACACCATACACGGTCAGACCCAGAAGGGCTGTTTTTATAGCATCAATTAGTAGTGCCCATGAGTTGCTTTGGGTTTTATTAAGACACCCTGGACAGTAGTTTTGTCCCAGGGTTTAAAAAAAACCCTAACAACAAACAAATCTAACTGCTGTCATGTGCTTCAGAAAATTGGAAAATTTAAGAAAATGTAAGCACTAAGCAGTGGTAGCTCAGTGTTTCGGGTACTGTGCTAGTAATCAAAAGGCCGCTGGTTCAGGCCTTACCACTGCCAGGTTGCCACTGTTGGACCCTTGAGCAAGGTCCTTAACCCTAAATTGCTTAGATAGTATACTGTCACAGTACTGTAAGTCGCTTTAGATAAAAGTGTCTGCTAAATGCTGAAAATGTAAATGTGAATAAAAAGTTGCTGGTTTAATCCTCACTAGTTACAAATTGCCAGTGTTGGGCCCCTGAACAAGGCCCTTAACCTTTAATTGCTTGCATGGTGTTCAGTCATAGTTGTAAACTGCTTTGGATAAAAGCATCTGCTAAATCAGGGTTAACATTTTCAGCATTTAGCGGACGCTTTTATCCAAAGTGACTTACAGTACTGTGACAGTATACTGTCTAAGCAATTGAGGGTTAAGGGCCTTGCTCAAGGGCCCGACAGTGGCAACCTGGCAGCAGTGGGGCTTGCACTAGGAACCCTCTGATTACTAGTTCTACATCTATTTCACTTCTAGATTCTAATGTTCTATACGAGAGATCTCCAAAAAGTTTCCTCACTTTTATATGTTGGTTATAAGCGGTGAGGGTGTAGCAGGAGGAGGAGGAATCGCTCATGTCTGAGAGACTGAGAGATGCTTATAGTCCGGATGTAGCTCCATCTGATTTACACCTTTTTGGACACTTGAAGAAGCTTTAAGGGGAAGAAGATTTTCATGTGATGATGAAGTGAAAGCAGCGGCGCATTATTGGCTATAGAGTTAAAAAAAGTGCGGAAACTTTTTGAAGATCCCTCATAGTTCTTATATATGAGCTGTGAGATTGTGAAATTGGGGTACATTCTCATTTGTCTGGTGCTCTCTGTACTTACCGTCGTGTAACAGTCCTTAAAGTCATTCTGGTAAAGCTAGCAGGAAACTCCAGAAAGCCAGAAAACTAAATGTGCTGTTAAAAGAATTGCATCAGATGTGTGTGTGAGTGTGTGTGTGTGTGTGTGGGGGGGGTTTACAAGTGTAAAACATGTAAAACTCATGTTTTACACTTTGGTTACATTCATGACAGAAACGGTAGTTACTCATTACACAAGATTCATCAGTTCAGGTTTAATGTCAAACACAGTCATGGACACTTTAGTATCTCCAGTTCACCTCACTTGCACGTCTTTGTACTGTGGGAGGAAACCGGAGCTCCCGGAGGAAACCCACACAGAAAGGACCCAAACCGTTCCACCTGGGAATCGAACCCAGGACCTTCTTGCTTCTTGCCACCGCGCCGCACAGCTGAGCATTTTAGATAAACAAAAATGACCTGTCAGGAACTAGTTACCTTTAAAGTGATCGCATCATAGATACCCATGAGATGCACATTAGTTTGACATCCATATAAAGATTTGACAATAAGAGCTTTGATGTGTTCCAGTCACGCTGCAACCCTGACCAGGATAAAGCATTAAGTTACATTTTTATTACAAGAAGCTGCTGAGGTGGCCGGCGGTAAAATACGTACCGTAATTTTGTATTGAATCTCGGCTCTGCCATCCGGCTGGGCTGGGCACCTTCATGAACAACGATTGGCTGATGTTTATAGGGGTGGGACAAGCCGGACCAGGGTTCCTCATAACTGGTGCAATTACGACCTCTGCTGGCTGATTGATGGAATAATGCTGATCAGGGTGTGGCTCTCCGTGTACAACGCTGATCCGCATATAAACGCGCCTTGTGCAGGTGAAAAGAGGCAGGTACTGCACACGTGTCGGAGGGGGCGTGTGTCAGTTGCGAAGCTCCTTAGTCAGCAGTAGAGGGTTGTATCGGTAGAGGTGAAATTAAAAGACTCCCGATTACAAGATATCCAGTCGGTAGAGGTGACTAAATTATAACCAAAATACAAAAGTGAGGAAACTTTTTGAAGATCCCTCGTATATAACATTGGATTCTAGAAGTGAAATAGATGTAGAACTAGTAATCAGAGGGTCCTAATGAGAAAAAGAGAGTAAATAGGTCTGGACTCCCGACAGGCCGGTCCAGAACCTTCGCTCCTTTACTAAAAGCAGTGCAGGATGTGGCTTGGCATTTGTGCAGGACGGTTCCTAAAAAGGACAGTTTGGCAGTGGTGGGGCTTGAACCGGCAACCTTTTGATTACTAGGACTGTCATTTTTCTTTATGGCCCAAAGAACACATCTGTTATTTCCAAAATCAATTTGGGGAGGTGAACTCGTCCCTATAGATCCCACAGAGGTCATGCACTATATGGACAAAAGTATTGGGACGCCCCTTCTAATTTAGTAATAATAAATCTAATAATAATAAATCAATTATGTAAGGGAAATTACATGCGTCTTCTAACTTTGCAGTAAAAGTTTAGGGAAGGCCCTTTACTGTTCCAGCATGACTGTGCCCCTGTGCACAATGCAAGCTCTATAAGGACATGAAGACAAGCTCAATTTAAAACCTGAGCTTCACTCAACGGCTTCGGAATGAACCGGAACATCAACTGAGGCTTTCTTGAGCAACATCAGTGCCCAGCCATACAACACTCTTTTGACTGAATGGGCACAGATTCCCACAGACATGCTTCAAAGTCTTGTGAGCAGCGTTCTCAGAAGAGCGGCTGTTGTTATAGCTGAAAAGATTGCATGGTCATAAGCCCATGGTCAGGTTTCCAAATACTTTAGGTCATATAGTGTAAAGAGCATGGCTTTGCATTGTAGAGTTTTATGCCAAGTTCACACTACATGACTTTCCAAGTGGTCAGGTCGCTGTACAGTTCTCACTACACGACTGGATCTCTTGTAATCGGGAGTCTTTTAAGTCGGTGATAGGGGGTTTCACACTACACCATCTATCACCAACTGGAATCGCAGGCGAGCTTCTCTGGTCTCCCAAACTACATTTTGTCATGAAAACAAACATGGGAAGTGACGAGGGGTTTAATGATACCACGTCCAAAAATATACGTCAACAAGTAGCGAGCGATCAAAGTCTGTGCGCTGATGTGCAGCGTGAAATCAAGGAGAAAAAATAAATGAATCTGAGTGGATTTGGCAACGTGAACAGCATGGATTCTGATATAAACTATATTACGCCCCTGTCCCACCTGTTTACACTCCTCCCCTGCGTTTCCCCTCACACCGTATCTTGAGTTCTCATTGGCTGTTCGACATAGCACTCATTGCCAGTTGGGCGACTTAGATCCAGATATTTGACATGCTAGATATATTTCTTCAGTCAGCGAGTGCTCGGGGAGCCGCTCGGATCGAGTTGTTGAGTAGTTCACACATAGCGATTAAGAGCTGAGTTTCGATCGCCGAGCGAATGCCGAGTTGCTCCTGAGCCGGCAAATCTAGCGCCGACCAGTCGCCGAGCAAAAATCAGGGCAAAAGTCGTGTAGTGTGAACTAGGCATAAACTTGCATTTGCAGAAGCAGTGATGAACTTTTTGCTGACGAAAGTCCTCTTGTTCAGGAAGTGGTTATATTTATTATAGTAGTATGTTGGTCATAGTCATAGTTGTTTACTAGCCTGTTATGCACAGATATTTCTCCAGATTCTTTGAATCTTTTAATAATGTCATGGACTGTAGATTGTACTTCTAGGTAGTTCTACTCTCTCTGACTCCTGGCCACTGATGCCTGTGGCATTTTTAGTCTCTGATAAGAGACACTTAGTGTTGCACCACTTGGGATCCCTGAACACCTGATGATTTAACTCTGTTGTAGCTTCTGTTGTAGCCAAGCGGTTAAGGTACTGGACTAGTAATCAAAACGTTGCTGGTTCAAGTCCCACCACTGCCAGGTTGCCAATGTTGGGCCCTTGAGCAAGGCCCTTAACCCTCAATTCAAGTCAAGTTTATTTATATATCGTTTTTTACAATAGACATTGTCTCAAAGCAACTTTACAGAATCCAGTACCAACAGATACAAAAACAAACCCCGCTGTTGAGCAAGCCGAGGGCGACAGTGGCAAGGAAAAACTCCCTTAAAATTACAGCAAGAAACCTTGAGAGGAACCAGACTCAGCAGGGACCTTCATCCTTCTTGGGTGGCCTGGAGAATAATTTGAATAAATAGGATTTACACAGATCATACAAACACAGAATTAAAATGAACTAAAAGTTATAACTAGCAAAAATAATTGGAGTCATTATTCAGTCCAGTCTGTGATAAAGTCTGTAGTGAGTTCTCGACATTCTTGGTGCAAACACGCCAGGTTTCCGTCACATCTGGCAGGAGCAGATGTAAGTTTTCAGATGTCAGTTTTGCAGAGAGAAGCTTTAGACTCCGGCAGCCCTAATTATTACAGCAGAACTAAAAGGGAGAGCGAGTGGGTAACAAGGTCAGGAAGGCTTTCACAGAACATCAGCGCCATCAAACCTGAGTGATCGGACACGAGAGGCAGAACGACAGCAACCCGACATCCCTGATCACCACAAGTTTCTATGACCAAGAACCCCCTAGAGTCCAGAAGCTGGACGCAACCAGAAGCCAACACGCAGCGCCAGCAAATCTGACAAAACATGCGAGCACCAGACCGCCCAGACCCCAGATCTCCAGGACCGGAGCCACACACCCCTAGTCTGAAAAAAACTAATCAAAGGCCTGAGTATTGCTTAGACAGTGTACTGTCACAGCACTGTAAGTCGCTTTGGATAAAAGTGTCTGCTAAATGCTGAAAATGTAAATGTGATTATACTTTATATCTGTTGTTATTAGTTTGTAAATACCTGCGTCTTTCTGATCTAAACTCTCCCCTGTCCTCTTTTCTTCAGGTCACAATGACTACGTTTGCCCAGCGACCAATCAGTGCACCATAGACAGGAACCGCAGGAAAAGCTGCCAGGCGTGTCGATTACGCAAATGCTACGAAGTGGGCATGATGAAAGGGGGTGTGTATGAGCACAACACTTACCTTGCACAAAAACACACGCGAGCGTACACTCATCTACGCTATCTTAGCAACCTCAGAGTACCTGCTGCATTTATGACGCTGTCGGAAACCAGGCCAGTGGCACTTTTACTTTTCCTCATTATCTAATCACACGAAGCTTTTCATACAGACAGACTGTCAGGGCCAGGAAAGACTCCGGTAAACCATAATAACAATAACATGTTCCTCATAACGGTTCCTGTTTTACCATATCAGCACAAACATAGTATGTAGCCGTCACCTTGAACTAGATCATCTATGTATGTGTATGAATACGGATACTTTTACTGTCAATGTATAAGTACAACAAGATACACTGATGAGCCATAACATTAAAACCACCTCCTTGTTTCTACACTCACTGTCCATTTTATCAGCTCCACTTACCATATAGAAGCACTTTGTAGTTCTACAATTACTGACTGTAGTCCATCTGTTTCTCTACATACTTTGTTACCCCCTTTCATGCTGTTCTTCAATGATCAGGACCCCCACAGATGGATCAGCACTGCAGTGACACTGACATGGTGTTGGTGTGTTAGTGTGTGTTGTGCTGGTATGAGTTTTTAAATACCGTGTCCGCTCACTGTCCACTCTATTAGACACTCCCACCTAGTCGGTCCACCTTGTAGATGTAAAGTCAGAGACGATCGCTCATCTATTGCTGCTGTTTGAGTCGGTCATCTTCTAGACCTTCATCAGTGGTCACAGGACGCTGCCCTGGGGGCGCTGTTGGCTGGATATTTTTGATTAGTGGACTATTCTCAGTCTCTGCGCTGCTGTGTCAGATCCACTCATACCAGCACAACACACACTAACACACCACCACCATGTCAGTGTCACTGCAGTGCTGAGAATCATCCACCACCTGTGGGGTCCTGTGGGGGTCCTGACCATTGAAGAACAGCATGAAAGGGGGTAACAAAGAAGCCCGGAGGTAACCCACGTACATACTACGTACAAACTCCACACAGAAAGGACCCGAACCGCTCCACCTGGGGATCGAACCCAGGACCTTTTTGCTGTGCTGATAATGTAGCTTCCATTTATTCTATCATTTAAATTATGAGATGAATTTAATGACCGCAGTGAAATGTGGCTCTGTTATTAAGCATATTCCCTGAATTTAGTTGGGCCCTAAATATTAGTGATGAACCAATGTGCTTAAAACTCGTTAATACCGGATTGAATTAAATGTGTTTTCAGATTTCATTCACTGGCATATTTGAACCAAGTGGGTGTAATTATGAGACATGAGACATGAAATTATTCACACTTACATCATATCAACATCACGCCTTCTGTGATCATGTAAAAGCTCCGGATTAATTGCTGCACTGCTTTTATCTCTAATTATTTAATGCTGCTTTTACCTCTAATGATCAGTTTGAGTAATTGTTAAATTAAAGTAACAAAAACAACACAAACGTGAAATGTTGGTACGTTATCCTCGAGTTCAGTCAACACATTTAGTCCTAATGGAACCTCAGTTACAGGACGGATTCATCGCTAATTACCGATAACGCCTACAGGGTTTCGTAAGGAGCGCGGCGGTCGTGTCATGAGGCACGAGAGGAGGCGTGGTGGAACAAAGGAGCGCCGCCGGGGCTTTACTGAGGTCCCGGGATCTTCGGACACCAGAGAAACCAGCGGTACCAGCGTTGGCAGTGGTGTATCCGGTATGGTGTGCATGGCCCCGGAGCAGGTTCTGCTCTTACTGCTGAGGGCCGAGCCACCCACGCTGTGCTCCCGGCAGAAACACAGTCGACCCTACACCGAACTCACCATGATGAGTCTCCTCACCAACATGGCCGACAAAGAGCTGGTTCATATGATCGCCTGGGCCAAGAAAGTACCAGGTGAGTGACAGCGGTGAGGCAATGACGTCTAAATCCTTATATACCTGACAAGTACTGTTTTCAATGCATTATTGTTATTTATTTTAACGTCATGTTTTACACTTTGGTTCCATTCCCGGTAGTTACTCATTACACAAGATTCATCAGTTTAATATCAAACACAGTCATGGATAATTTAGTATCTCCAGTTCACCTCACTTGCACGTCTTTGTACTGTGGGAGGAAACCGGAGCACCCGGAGGAAACCCACGAAGACACGGGGAGAACATGCAAACTCCACACAGGAAGGACCCGGAACACCCCACCTGGGAATCGAACCCTTTTTGCTTTTTGTTTTTGTTGGCATTTTACCCCTCATGCCAGCTTTTTGGAACTGGCTTTACTTGTATCTAGTTTGTATAGTGATTTTATGTCAAGTCAAGTCAAAAGATTAAAGTCAAGTTTATTTGTATAGCGCTTTTAACAATAGACCCTGTCTCAAAGCAGCTTTACACAATCCAGGACCGACAGACCAAAAACCCCTATTGAGCAGCCGAGGGCGACAGTGGCAAATAAAAACTCCTTTAAAAATACAGAAAGAAACCTTGAGAGAAATCAGACTCAGCAGGGACCCCCCATCCTCCTTAGGTGGCCTGGAGAATAATTAAAATGAATTAAATTTAAAATAAAAGTTATAATTAAAGAAAGGAATAAACAAGCAATTGGAGTTCTTTATCATTCAGTTCAGTCTGTAATAAAGTCTGTAGCGAGTTCTGGACAAAAAGGTTCCCGTCAAACACGTACATTTGCAGTACAATTTCTCTTTGCGCTTTCTGCCACCTTAAGAATCTTTTTATGCCACCTTAAGGTCTTTAAGGAAATGTCACTGTGTTTAATGTTGCAGCTGGAAACACGCAACAGCACAGAAAGACAAGCCGATTTTGATTATGGGATAAAACAATCAGATTTGAAGCAAATATATAAACACCAAATATATCAGTTAAAAATACTGTTGTTCTTCGTCCAGGAAAACTGAAAGCTGTGCATCCCATCTTTTTAAAACTGCTTCTTATACAGTATACAACAGTGCAACTGAACATGAATGAGATTTATTCTGTATGCTTATAGTACCTCGAGAAAATATTCAGAACACTTGAATTTTTGCCTTGTTGTTTAACAGCTAGAATTGCTGTTTTAACCCGTCGATCTATCGTCAATCAACCAGAACTACAAAGTGAAAACTACTTAAAATGATTGAAAATGAAAAACTGAAATCTATTACTCACTAAAGTACTCACTAAAGTGCTCTCCAAATTGTAATTGGGTGCTTCCTGTTTGCTTTATTTATCCTTTAATTATCCTTAAGATCTCATTTCTTATCCACATGTTGCGGTTTGAATTTATTTGACATAAATTCTAGTCTAGGGTTTATCAGGGCTCTTATTGTATACTGCATTGTCAGGACAAAAACAAGCCATTACGTCTAAAACTGTCTCTGAATCTCCTAGATCAAACTGTGGCAAAGCATAGATCAGGGTGAGGATATAAAACAATATCTAAGGCTTTGAGTGTTCCCCGGACCGCAGTCATGTCAAAATCCTACTGGATGGACAACCATCTTTGCAGCACGCAATAAACCCCATACACCCCCATACACTCATACTCCCAAAACACCCACCCCTTACACTCTCCACTCACCCACCCCCCACACACCCGTCTCATACACCCACGCCCATATACACCCACAACCATACACCCATTACCCTCCCACTCAATAAACAAGGCCATGATGGCATAGTGACAAGACTAAAGTTGAGTAAAATGAATATTACAACTACATGGGGAAAAGATTTTCAGATCTTTGGGTGGAACATCAATATCTGGAGCTTCTCAGCAGCAGGGACAGAGAAAGTGGTAAGAATTTAGGGACGAATGAATGCAATCTAACACAGGAATCTAACACTCAAACTGGGACCACTGGGATACCAATCAACATGATAACAGCACACAGCATTACAGCCAAAACAACACTAGAGTGGATTAAGTGCAAGTCACCATTTATTATGATGGAGCTTGTGAGGATCTGCCATGAAAAATGGGATATACCGCCCAAATCCAGTTGTGCAAAGCTTGTAGACACATAAATAATGAATCTTTACTTTAGTATTAAAGTGTACACTGATGGGCAAAAATGCCAATTCCATTTAATCAAAATCAAATCCACAACACAATGGATATCAAGGGGTCTGAATACTTTCTGAATCCGCTGTAACTGCACAATGAAGTGTGATTTCTTCCACCCAGAGATGATCTTAGACCTCAGCGTGGTTCTAATACTAGCTCCTGATCTCCAAACCGCGGCACTTAGATTGTTAAGTGATATTTTATAACATTGAGTAACATTTAGAGCTGGCGGTCAGATCGTGATGTTATGGATGTATCCTTGGATACGGCCCTACATGTTTATGTAACCATGGCAGCAGGGTCGACAGGGTAGGTGCTCGAGCATCGGATGACAAGGTCACAAACACACACGGGCACACACACACACACACATACACACACAGTGAGATATAAATGCTATTACTGTATCAGAGGTTTAATAATAATAATAATAACAATGATGGGCGACTTGGTGGGTAGCACTGCCGCCTCACAGCATAAAGGTCCTGGGTTCGATTCCCAGGTGGAGCGGTATGGGTTTTTTTCTTTGTCTGTGTGGGTTTCCTCCGGGTGCTCCGGTTTCCTCCAGCAATCCAAAGACGTGCAGTCAGGCTAAATGAAAATATCAAAACTGCCTTGTGATGGACTGGCAACCTGTCTTTCGCCCAGTGTTGTTGCAGGAATACTGTATACTGGCGGTTGTAGCCTAGTGGTTAAGGTACTGGACTAGTAATCAAAAGGTCGCTGGTTCAAGCCCCGCCACTGTTGGGCTCTTGACGCCCCTGTGTTCAGGTAAATAGAACAGTTGTTTTCAGTCTTTCTGTCTCTGTGCAGGGTTTCTGGACCTCTCTCTTCATGACCAGGTGCATCTTCTGGAAAGCTCCTGGCTGGAGATCCTGATGATCGGATTAATCTGGAGGTCCATCCACTCACCTGGTAAACTCATCTTTGCTCAGGATCTCATCATCGACAGGTAACAGTGTGAGCTTCCTTTCTTCCATTTACTCACCCCTTCATACATACACCCCACCATACACCCTTCTCATGTACCCACACCCATACACCCACCATACACCCTTCTCATGCACCCACACCCATACACCCACCATACACCCTTCTCATGCACCCACACCCATACACCCACCATACACCCTTCTCATGTACCCACACCCATACATCCACCATACACCCTTCTCATGTACCCACACCCATACACCCACCATACACCTTTCTCATGCACCCACACCCATACACCCACCATACACCCTTCTCATGCACCACACCCATACACCCACCATCCACCCTTCTCATGCACCACACCCATACACCCACCATCCACCCTTCTCATGCACCTACACCCATACACCCACCATACACCCTTCTCATGCACCACACCCATACACCCACCATACACCCTTCTCATGCACCACACCCATACACCCACCATACACCCTTCTCATGCACCACACCCATACACCCACCATACACCCTTCTCATGCACCACACCCATACACCCACCATACACCCTTCTCATGTACCCACACCCATACACCCACCATACACCCTTCTCATGCACCCACACCCATACACCCACCATACACCCTTCTCATGCACCCACACCCATACACCCACCATACACCCTTCTCATGTACCCACACCCATACACCCACCATACACCCTTCTCATGTACCCACACCCATACACCCACCATACACCCTTCTCATGTACCCACACCCATACACCCACCATACACCCTTCTCATGCACCCACACCCATACACCCACCATACACCCTTCTCATGCACCCACACCCATACACCCACCATACACCCTTCTCATGCATCCACACCCATACACCCACCATACACCCACCATACACCCTTCTCATGTACCCACACCCATACATCCACCATACACCTTTCTCATGCACCACACCCATACACCCACCATACACCCTTCTCATGTACCCACACCCATACACCCACGATACACCCTTCTCATGCACCCACACCCATACACCCACCATACACCCTTCTCATGCACCACACCCATACACCCACCATACACCCTTCTCATGCACCCACACCCATACACCCTTCTCATGCACCCACACCCATACACCCTCCATACACACTTCTCATGCACCAACACCCATACACCCACCATACACCCTTCTCATGCACCCACACCCATACACCCACCATACACCCTTCTCATACACCCACACCCATACATCCACCATACACCCTTCTCATGCACCCACACCCATACACCCTCCATACACCTTTCTCATGCACCCACACCCATACACTCCCCATAGACCAACCCCATACACCCACCCCCATACACTCATATACTCCCAATACACCCACCCCTTACACTCTCCACTCACCCAACCACAGTGGGACCAGATTGCCACTATTTTTATTAATTAGGTTTATTTCATTTTGTGTTTCATTTTGATGCATCGTTTGTGTTGCCTGAGTCATGGTAAACATCACGGACAAAATGAGGGTCACTTAAAAGAAAGTTTGAAAAACCCTGAACATTAAAATGTTATTTATTAGCTCTAACTTTTTAAATTTTCATTTAGCCGCCCCTCAGTGTGCTTCTCATCGTGCCGTCATGCATCCGCTCCTCTGGGAACCGATGTCACGGTGCTCTGCCTGCTTTTTCTATTTCCTGCTCATTTTGTGATGATGCAGAAGTCCCACAGTGTCACAGTCATCTTCGGGAAAGTCATATCCCATAAAATAGGATGGAATTATTATTAATGAAAAAAATATTAGGCTGATAAAACACACAGAAATGCTATTTGCAGAGAACTCTGTGCTCCTCTCGAAAAGGCCATGTCAGGTAGATCTAATTAAAAAAGATCTGGCTGTGGGGAGCCGGCGTCATCACGGTCTGAGGAGGAGAGAATACAATCACAAACAGATTGGTACAGGAGAGAGAAATCCAGGTAGCATCGAGCACATGAAGAGAATGGTGAAGTGAAGGGGATTTAGGAGAGTGGGGGTGTGGTAGAGATGCCCTTTACAGGTACAACGTGTGCTCTCCAGCTCACAGTAAACAGGTGTATTCAGAGGAACCCATGACCCATCGCCTTTCAATCAAAGACACAAACAGGGAACAGGAACCCATTTTCAGGCTGAGATAAACGTGAACATTTATATTCTCAATCTACTGAGTGCTGCATCCTGTACATGATCTACTTCAGTCTATATTATTATTTATTATATTTTATTTAACCAGGATATACATCAACTTACATCTATCATCATCTATCATCTACTGTGATTCAGCTTATATACATCTACAGTATCTACTGTGCTTTGGTCTACATACAACTCCACGCCCCCTAAACTCTAAATTTTTGGAATTCGACGGTCTTTGCAAGAAATTTGTACCTTTAAACTCGACTTTTACAACTGCAAATCAGAAAAAGTTGGGACAGGATGGAAAATGCAAATAATAAAAACACAGAGCTTCTTACATTGACTTTGACTTTTATTTGATGTCAGACAGGATGATCCTGAGATATTTCTTGTTTTATCTGCTCAACTTCATTTCATATATTAATAAACATCCATTCCTGCATTACAGGCCTGCAACACATTCCAAAAAAAGTTGGGACAGTAAAGCATTTACCACTTTGTAATGTCGCCGTTCCTTTTCACCACTTAAAAGAGGTTTTGGCACCGAGGAGACCGAGTGATTTAGTGTTTCAGCTTTTATTTTGTCTCGTTCTTCCTGCAAACACGTCTTAAGATGTTCAGCAGTACGGGGTTCAAAATTATCCACACATTCTCTATTGGGGACAGGTCAGGACTGCAGGCAGGCCAGTGCAGCACCCATACCCTCTTCTACTGCAGCCACGCCTTTGTAATGTGTGCAGCAGGTGGTTTTGCATCGTCTTGTTGAAAAATGCTGGACGTCCCTGGAAAAGACGACGTCTTGAAGGCAGCACATGTTGCTCTAAGATCTCAACGTACTTTTCTGTATTAATGCTGCATCACAGAGTGTAAATGACCTTTACCAAGGGCACTGACACCCCATACCATGACAGACCCTGGCACTGACACACCCCCATACCATGACAGACCCTGGTACTGACACGCCCCATACCATGACAGACCCTGGCACTGACACACCCCCATACCATGACAGACCCTGGTACTGACACGCCCCCATACCATGACAGACCCTGGCACTGACACACCCCCATACCATGACAGACCCTGGTACTGACACGCCCCATACCATGACAGACCCTGGTACTGACACGCCCCCCATACCATGACAGACCCTGATACTGACACAGTCTGGATGATCCTTTTCCTCTTTGGTCCGGAGCACACGGCATCCATTTTTTCCAAAAAAAGACCTGGAATGCTGATTCATCTGAGCACAATACACATTTCCACTGTGTGATGGTTCATCCTAGATACCTCCGAGCCCAGAGAAGTTGATAAGTTGTGCAGTCAGCTTAAGCTTGCACCCTTGGTCTTAATGCACTGACATTCCACCTGATTATTTAAATGGTTTGATGATATTCTGCACTGTAGAGGGAGAACATGCAAATCCCTTCTAATCTTTCTTTAAGGTTCATTGTTTTTAAACATTTCAATCATTTTCTCTCACATTTGTGGACAAACTGGATCCTCTGATCATCTTTACTCATCAGAGACTCTCAGTCTTTCCTGGATGCTGCTTTTGTACCAAACCATGATCACAATCACCTGTTTAGAATCACATCATTATTTAGTTTTTTCACCTCATTATTAGCCCTAAATTGTCCCTGTCCCAACTTTTTTTGGAATGTGTTGCAGGTCTGAAATGCAGGAATGGATGTTTATTAATAAATGAAATGAAGTTGAGCAGATAAAAGATGAAATATCTCAGGTTCATCCTGTCTGACATCAATTAAAAATAAAATTAAATGTAAGAAACTCTGTTTTTTTTTATTATTTGCATTTTCCATACTGTCCCAACTTTTTCTGATGTGGGGTTGTAAATAATATATTTTTATAATGAAATATATGCAGTTCCACAGGACCATGGAACGCATTAACAAGTTTCCCAAACATACTTGTGGGGAAAAAATACCTTGAAACGTGACAGTTTCTCATTTCTGAAATTAAATTTTCGAAGTTTTACCTGACAAAGACACTCACCAAGACTAGCTCTGATTAAAGATTTGATTACAGCTGTTATTGCCTATAACCACTTTACAATTATACTACAGTAAACTACAGAATGAGTATTTTGTTTAGCTTATAAAAGCAGTGTAGGCTAGTGACTTTTCTTACTGGCCTTAACTCACTACAGTCTATAAGAAGTACAGTCGGAATGTAACAGCCCTTTATTTACAGCTTGTCTCTTACCTTGTAGGAGTGAGGGGGACTGTGTGGAGGGCATGTCTGAGATATTTGACATGCTTCTGGCCACCGTGGGCCGCTTTCGAGCCCTTAAAATCAAGTCAGAAGAATTTGTATGCCTTAAAGCCATCATACTGCTCAACTCTGGTAAGTATATCAACAAGTGTGCAGAGTTCACTGCAAAAATAATGTTGTTTTTTTTCCAGTTTGGCTGCTCCCATATATAAAGGTCACTGCAGCATATCTGTTCTGCATAACGGGCAGTTTCTACACAAGGGTGACGCTATCCTCCTGTTTATATCTGGGCTTGGGACCAGCACTAAGAGTGCACCGATAAGTGCGCCACACAATGGCTAGACTGTTTCCGCAACCCCCTCTGACATTAGCCAATCATGTCTGTGTGGATGCTTAATAGCACCGCTGAGATTTCAACCCAGTAGTGGGCTACCACAGTGCCAACCCAGCGCCCACGTACAGATAATACAGGTGCTCCTCCATTTATGATAGGGTTCCGTTCCGATAACCTTATCATAAGCTAAAAATATCATAGATCGAAGACAGTACTATGGGACCATAACCTAAGCCCAGCTTACCCTGCCTAAAGTCTGGGAATGGTGATCAGTAATTTGTCACATTTCCCAATATTTTACAATTACACATTTAATATAGCTATGCAATTTTGTAATATTGGAAAAGCTTTATTATAATCATAACAGTTTGCAATAATTATTAAAACAAGTAATAAAATCCTGATTCGTAAGCTACGTACATGCAGTAAGATGCGTTATCCTGTGTGTCGGTACTGTACTCACCAATAAATGTCTTCATAGAATGCACACTTATGTGGATTTGGATGACAAATATTACAAAGAATGCTCACTATAACCACAACGATGCCAACCGTGCTGATCACTAGCAGGACTGAAGCTTCAGTATGTCGTCTCAGTGCGGGCTTTCATCGTAACCTCGAAATATCACAAGCCGACAGATCGTAACTAGAGGAGCAATAATAATAATTAATAATAATACTAAACCAGCACAACCCTTCAGCTAGAAAGTTTTTCTATGCCGCTGACCCTATAAGAGCTTTTCTCCAGACCAGGCCAAATACAAGTGTCACTATTAATCCAACTTCAGATTCTGTTCGCTTGTATAAACGTAAATGTCCGTGTATGATCAGGTTTGTTTACGTTCTGCTCGTCACCCGTTGAGTCTCTGAGGGACGGTTTCGTGGTGCAGTGCATGCTGGATAACATCACCGATGCTCTCATACACTACATCAGCCAATCAGGGATAGCGGTTCAGCTTCAGTCCAGACGACAAGCTCAGCTTCTGCTCCTGCTCTCTCACATCAGGCACATGAGGTAGTCACGACACACTAATCGTACTGTTTATTTACTGCAGCGTTCTACCCGTCTCACACCTCTGTCCCCTGTGCAGTAATAAAGGGATGGAGCACTTGTACAGCATGAAGTGCAAGAACAAAGTTCCTCTGTACGATCTGCTGCTGGAGATGCTGGACGCACACCGTCTTCACCCCCTCGGTAAAGCGTCCCGAAACTGGCCTCCGAGCGAGAGGGATTTTTCTTCTGCTACCACCACCAACACCACTACTAACCACCACAACGGCGGCAGCATCAACGGCGTCTCTGTGTCCCCAGATGTGTTACGGTCCAGCTCTGACCATCCTGACCCCAGCTTAAGTCCATGATTCCAAAAGTCTATGTTTAGTTTTTGTGTATTTTGAGGTAGAATCGGTCCTAGTTTCATTAATTCCAGGTCTTTTTTATGCATTTTCCCCCCAATTTTCCTTCTAATTTAGTCATATCCGTTTACCCAGTTGCACTTCGCTTCCCCTACTGACTGAGGAGAGCCGTGACTAACACAGTAGCTGACCGCTTCTTTTCACCTGCACCTTCTTTTCACGTTAGTAGTCACACACTAATCTCCATTATCCCCCGTCTCTGTGCAGCACCATCAATCAGCCAGCAGAGGTCGTAACTGCAGCAGTTATGAGCGATCCAACCCACAGACAAGCCAATCACCGCCCGTATAGGCGCCCGACATGCCGGAAGCAGAACTGATGTTCAAACTAGTGAGTTATAGATGTCAGCTCTGGCGTGCTAGCCCGTTTTACCGCTGTGCCACCTGTGCCAAGTCTTGTAGGTTGTCTGTGATTTTGTTTGTACTATTTCACTGTGTTTTGTCCATGATCGATCTGCCAACTCTTAATTCAAATTATTCTGAGAGGGAAAAGTTCAGTTCTGTTTTCAGTTGCTCCTCAGAGCAAAAAAAAATGTAGTTCATTAACAACAAAACCATAAAACTGTATCTCTCGTCATAGCCAAGCGGATGAATGAAGGACACCGAAGTGCATTAACCCTGTTCGGTTATAAAACCAACTATTATTGACTTATTGAAGGTATTAAACGCTTCAGATTGTGTGCGGATATTATTATTTTTACAGTAGAACATTTATTCACTGACTGAGGAACATCAGCTCACCACTGTAGTCGTATTAGCTTGTTTACACACTTGGTTCAAACGTCCGGGCGAATCATCACAGGATTTTCTGTACAGAGTCGGTCCTTCTAAAGCCTGACGTTTTGCTAACTGTGAGATAAAAGGTTTAACATCATTTTTATTGCTGTTAATTTAAAATGAATTGCATGTGTGGTGCGACCTTGCTTTGCTTGTTTAGGTGAAGCCTGTCAGTCACAATTAAAAATTGATTAAAATAATTATTTTTGTGTTACATTAATATCAGGTGGCATTCTGTCTTAATTAAAGGCTATATACAGAGGAACCTCGATTTAACGGACCTCCACTGAATGGATTTTGGATTTAACACCGAATGTCCTCAGAAGTGTACCGAGACCAGTAGTTCAGTAATCGTCCGCTAGCCGGCGCACGTCTCTCTGTTTTACATGAGTGATGTATGGCGGCTTTAATTTGTCAGGAGGCTCGCTCTGTTCTCGGCTTTTCCTCTGTGTTTTATGCTTCATTTTTGCAAGTTCTTGTGCTTAGTTCTGCACCAGCAGAGCTTCAGACTCAAAATAATAGTCCCCACTATTTTAATATTTATTTACAGGTTTTACATGACACATTTACAGACCTATTTATGTTGTTCGTTGCACTTTTGTGGACCTTAGTGCTGTTTTTTCATATAAAACCTCGCTGTTTCGGACAGTCACATTTTACGGACCAGTGCTCCCCCTTTTAGTCCGTTAAATCGAGGTTCTACTGTATTTATAGCCGTTGACGTGGTGGATGTCTGGTCAGGTTCAAAATGACACAAAGGCTACAGGAACTTAAACACTTCTCATAACCTTGGTGAAGAGAAATTCCCTTACACCGATCCTGGAGGCATCAGAATAAGGTCAGTGTGATTATTCAGTCGCTTGCCCTGTAAAGCTGAATATCAATATAGGAACTGAAGCACATTTAAAAAAGCAACAAAGCTTTTTTGAAAAATGATGAGCCCAACCTTACTGAAAAGTAGATCGTGATGACCTGTCGACTGAAATAGTAGATCTCAAACCCCCAAAGTGTGGGCACCCCTGATGTCAAGTCTGACAGGAGTCTAAACTTCTCAAAACTGGACAATTGAAAAGTTGAAAATTTGCAAAGACATGCAGATGATTGGGTCAGAATTTGGCTTGAACTGTCACCCCAGTAAAACTGCATGCAGAAAACTGGCGAAACAAGAGTTGTTTGAGCTAAAATGATTTTTCTTAATTAATTATAAAGTTATTGACATAATGTAATGTAGCTTAAGCAGATTTGCAAAGCATTTAAAAAAAAAAAGCTAATTTACTAAAAAAAGTATTTGTGAATTATACAAACTGGTTTCATTTAAAGCCACATTGAATTCTGCTACTGGTCTGAATGTGAAATAAAAAATGTGGTGACGTTTCCATGTATTGCTTTTTTCCCTTGCTTAATGTTTGCGGAAATATGTGATAATGGTACTAATAATGTCAACATGATGTCAACTGTTTAATAATAATTATGGGGAAGCTTTAAATATGTTAATACTGTTCTTATCAGCTTCAGTGCATGAGCAGGACCTGTTATTGAGCTGCTGTAGTCATCACTTACAACCCCAAATCGGAAAAAGTTGGTACAGCATTGAAAAAGGAAATAGCCCAGAGAAGTGGACGCCGCTTCTGGACACGATTAACATAAGGCTTCTTTTTTGCACAGTAAACTTTTAAGTGGCGTTTGTGCATGTAACAATATACAGTGTATCACAAAAGTGAGTACACCCCTCACATTTCTGCAAATATTTCATTATATCTTTTCATGGGACAACACTATAGACATGAAACTTGGATATAACTTAGAGTAGTCAGTGTACAGCTTGTATAGCAGTGTAGATTTACTGTCTTCTGAAAATAACTCAACACACAGCCATTAATGTCTAAATAGCTGGCAACATAAGTGAGTACACCCCACAGTGAACATGTCCAAATTGTGCCCAAATGTGTCGTTGTCCCTCCCTGGTGTCATGTGTCAAGGTCCCAGGTGTAAATAGGGAGCAGGGCTGTTAAATTTGGTGTTTTGGGTACAATTCTCTCATACTGGCCACTGGATATTCAACATGGCACCTCATGGCAAAGAACTTTCTGAGGATGTGAGAAATAGAATTGTTGCTCTCCACAAAGATGGCCTGGGCTATAAGAAGATTGCTAACACCCTGAAACTGAGCTACAGCATGGTGGCCAAGGTCATACAGCGGTTTTCCAGGACAGGTTCCACTCGGAACAGGCTTCGCCAGGGTCGACCAAAGAAGTTGAGTCCACGTGTTCGGCGTCATATCCAGAGGTTGGCTTTAAAAGATAGACACATGAGTGCTGCCAGCATTGCTGCAGAGGTTGAAGACGTGGGAGGTCAGCCTGTCAGTGCTCAGACCATACGCCGCACACTGCATCAACTCGGTCTGCATGGTCGTCATCCCAGAAGGAAGCTGACGCACAAGAAAGCCAGCAAACAGTTTGCTGAAAACAAGCAGTCCAAGAACATGGATTACTGGAATGCCCTGTGGTCTGACGAGACCAAGATAAACTTGTTTGGCTCAGATGGCGTCCAGCATGTGTGGCGGCGCCCTGGTGAGAAGTACCAAGACAACTGTATCTTGCCTACAGTCAAGCATGGTGGTGGTAGCATCATGGTCTTGGGCTGCATGAGTGTTGCTGGCACTGGGGAGCTGCAGTTCATTGAGGGAAACATGAATTCCAACATGTACTGTGACATTCTGAAACAGAGCATGATCCCCTCCCTTCGAAAACTGGGCCTCATGGCAGTTTTCCAACAGGATAACGACCCCAAACACAACCTCCAAGATGACAACTGCCTTGCTGAGGAAGCTGAAGGTAAAGGTGATGGACTAAACCCAATTGAGCACCTGTGGCGCATCCTCAAGTGGAAGGTGGAGGAGTTCAAGGTGTCTAACATCCACCAGCTCCGTGATGTCATCATGGAGGAGTGGAAGAGAATTCCAGTAGCAACCTGTGCAGCTCTGGTGAATTCCATGCCCAGGAGGGTTAAGGCAGTGCTGGATAATAATGGTGGTCACACAAAATATTGACACTTTGGGCACAATTTGGACATGTTCACTGTGGGGTGTACTCACTTATGTTGCCAGCTATTTAGACATTAATGGCTGTGTGTTGAGTTATTTTCAGAAGACAGTAAATCTACACTGCTATACAAGTTGTACACTGACTACTCTAAGTTATATCCAAGTTTCATGTCTATAGTGTTGTCCCATGAAAAGATATAATGAAATATTTGCAGAAATGTGAGGGGTGTACTCACTTTTGTGATACACTGTATGTAAAATGTATTGTAGAGATTGATGAAGGTTTGATAAACTAATCCCTTCTTGATGCGGCGCCGTCTGAGAGATGGAAGATCACGAGCGTTCAGATTAAGCTCGTGCTCTTGGCCTTTACGCACTGAAATTCCTCCTGATTTCTTGAATGGTTTAATGATATTCTGCACTGTAGAGGGAGAACGTGCAAATCCCTTCCAATCTTTCTTTAAGGTTCATTGTTTTTAAACACTTCAATCATTTTCTCTCACATTTGTGGACAAACTGGATCCTCTGATCATCTTTACTCATCAGAGACTCTCAGCCTTTCCTGGATGCTGCTTTTGTACCAAACCATGATCACAATCTCCTGTTGACATCACATCATTACTAGCCCTGAATTGCCCCCGTCCCAACTTTTTTTGGAATGTGTTGCAGGCCTGAAATGCAGGAATGGATGTTTATTAATAAATGAAATGAAGTTGAGCAGCATGTAAGTAAATGTAAGGAACACTGCATTTTGTATAATTCTACAGTATATAAAAAAAGAAATCCCAGTCCGACAAACGTACTGGTTGATAAACGTACAGAAACGCAGACTGAGCCGGATTATTCATGTTTATATATTAATTGAAAAGACATTTTGACGTCAGCATTAGTAAACTGTACATACATAAATAAGCACTGACATTTTCATTATTCATGTTTTATACATTTTAATAACCGTGTGACCTAACAGCTATTCAGAATCGACTTCTGTCTCTCAGAGAGCAGCAGCTCGGTGATTGTTCATCGTATCAGAAAATGCACTGACCTCATGCCTTAAAAAATAATAATAATAATAAAAAAAAACTAAAATAAATACACCATATTTAAAGGGCGTTTAATACTTATCAAAATCACTTTAAGTGATAAATAGCTTATTTTATCTCCAACTGTAAATGAAAAAATAATTCTTAGTAAGCAAATAACCAACTGGACGGTTGTAAGTGCAGTACCTCAGTAATTTCAGTGCTATAAAGTCCATCAGGTTCACGTCTTCACTGGCCCATGATGAGACAGAATCTCGGTCACGTTTTCTCGACCGTCTCTCCTCCGTCTGATTTCATCATGACACTCAGATCGCAGTTAATAAATAAAAAATCAAAGCAAAAATAGCAGCGATTTAACTGTACAGGGATAATCAGCTTTGGCTAAGGGACAATCATGGTTAATCTGTGTCCTGAAGGAGGCGTGTGTGTGTGTGTGTGTGTGTGTGTGTGTGTGTTATGAAAGCGGGCGGCTCAGAAGGGCGGAGGGCCGTTGGTGTATCGTAGCATGGGGTGGAACGACCGGGCGAAGTTATTGGCGTGGGCGCAGCTGTAATCCTCCTCAGTCATGGGCACCAGACAGGCCAAACCCACTACGAGCAGCAGGAGAAGCTGCAGGGGCAGCGCCGCCCGCAGGACCCGCAGTAGGAAGGGCTGGCAGCGAGCCGCAGCAGCGCCACCGCGGGGGCCGGAGGAACCAGAGCGAGAGGAAGCGCACGCAGAGTCCCCGGGCGACCTGAACACAAAAATAACATGTTAAAGACGATCTCAGGTCCTTAAGATTAGACTTTAATTCCTAAACACAAATCACTGCACTTTAAACTGGGGCTTAAGTGGC
The DNA here is from genome assembly GCF_030014385.1 of Trichomycterus rosablanca. Classification (NCBI taxonomy): domain Eukaryota; kingdom Metazoa; phylum Chordata; class Actinopteri; order Siluriformes; family Trichomycteridae; genus Trichomycterus; species Trichomycterus rosablanca. The sequence goes on from NC_085996.1 coordinate 38,548,203, forward strand.
GGATTTGTGTTATATTACAAATACATTAAAAAAAGACTGTACACCGATCAGCCATAACATTAAAACCACCTTGTTTCTACACTTACTGTCCATTTTATCAGCTCCACTTACCATATAGAAGCACTTTGTAGTTCTACAATTACTGACTGTAGTCCATCTGTTTCTCTACATGCTTTGTTAGCCCCCTTTCACCCTGTTCTTTAATGGTCAGGACCCCCACAGAGCAGGTATTATTTAGGTGGTGGATGATTCTCAGCACTGCAGTGACACTGACATGGTGGTGGTGTGTTAGTGTGTGTCGTGCTGGTGGATCAGACACAGCAGCGCTGCTGGAGTTTTTAAACACCTCACTCTCACTGCTGGACTGAGAACAGTCCACCAACCAAAAACATCCAGCCAACAGCGCCCCGTGGGCAGCGTCCTGTGACCACTGATGAAGGTCTAGAAGACGACCGACTCAAACAGCAGCAATAGACGAGCGATCGTCTCTGACTTTACATCTACAAGGTGGACCGACTAGGTAGGAGTGTCTAATAGAGTGGACAGTGAGTGGACACGGTATTTAAAAACTCCAGCAGTGCCGCTGTGTCTGATCCACTCATACCAGCACAACACACACTAACACACCACCACCATGTCAGTGTCACTGCAGTACTGAGAATGATCCACCACCTAAATAATAGCTGCTCTGTGAACAGCATGAAAGGGGGTAACAAAGCATGCAGACAAACAGACGGACTACAGTCAGTAATTGTAGAACTACAAAGTGCTTCTATATGGTAAGTGGAGCTGATAAAATGGACAGTGAGTGTAGAAACAAGGAGGTGGTTTTAATGTTATGGCTGATCGGTGTATATATATTCATTGACTCTGTGCTGGAGCTGCTGCAGGACTCAGATTTCCCCCATGTACATCAATAAAGGAATCTTATCGTAATGTATTGTTATACCTAGATGAATTAAGATGTCATTTTATTGTATTTAAAACTAAACGTTGCTCAGACTGTGCAAGTACGTGTCTGTGTTTTTTCTCTCAGAATGAGTGGGCTGCTGTGTGGTCACTGTGTGAAGGTTCAATGTCACAACTGATTCCAGACAGACCGTGGGATGGAAAAATCCCTCCACGCCTGCAGTGAAACTATTAACCTTTTAGGACTTTTAAATTCTTGTTTAACAGCTATTTCATAACAGAACAATTAATATATTGAACATTAATATATTGTTTGATTACAGTCCTGCCTAACACAATGTTCCAAGCACCCTAATTCAATTGATTTAACAGATATAAACAAAAAACTGGCCTATAAATAACACTATATAGTGCTACAGTTTGTAAAACGTTTTTTAAATCATGCTGGTACTGATCACATGCTGTAAAACATAAAAGGACGAGAGTTTTACGACAGCATTCACGAACAGGATTAAGCAAAAACAATGACGGCAACATAATCAAGTAAAACCACAAACACAACATCATTAATCCAGATGTTTTACATGGACTATAGAATGGAGAGATGATGGATCTAAAATAAAACACCGATCCTGATCATTGGGGTGTATCATGTAGGAACACGCTATGCACTCTGCATTCCTCCACCACTTGTACTGGCACGTTGACTAGACTGTAGGAGGGCCGTTGTAGCCTAGTGTTTAAGGTACTGGACTGGTAATCAGGAGGTTGCCGGTTGTCACTGTTGGGCCCTTGAGCAAGGCCCTTAACTCTCAATTGATTAGACTGTTTACTGTCACAACTGTAAGTCGCTTTGGATAAGCGAACCCAGGTCAGCGCATTAGACTACCGCCTAAGCAGCCTGATTTATAGAATAGAATAGAGCGCCTTTATTTGTGATATATACATTTACACGAGTACGGTACAGTAAAATTCCCTGCTTGTTTGGAAGCTGGGGTCAGAGCCACTGTACGGCATCCCTGCAGCAGACAGTGTTAAGGGCCTTGCTCAAGGACCCAACAGGGGCTGCATGGCAGAGCTGGGATTTGAACTCTTAACCCTCCAATTGATAGCTCAAAGCTCTACCCACTAGGCTACCATGGTCCAAAATGTTTTTTGAGGACAGTGTTATATACAGATAATGATTCCTCTAATAACAAAGCAAGAATAAATTCACCTTGTATTTGAATCTACTAATAACATTTCGCATTTACACTTGCAGTCAGACTCAAATCTAATGTCTGTATCACATTTAATACATAAACCTGTTTATTAGTTCAGTTTTAACGTGTGTTTTTGAGGTGAAAACTAATTTTCGAGTATTTTTGAATCTTTTTGAAGGCTTATACAGCTAGTCATAGATCACATGCACTGTTCATTTATTTATTAGTATTTTAAGGTGTTAGTGTACACTTTGGTTCCATTCATGACATGGCAGGTAGTTACAGGTTACCTATGATTCATCGGTTTAGTTTCAATGTTTTTGTTTATTTATTTGTTTATTAGGATTTTAACGTCATGTTTTACACTTTGGTTACATTCATGACAGGAACGGTCGTTACTCATTACACAACATTCATCAGTTCACAAGTTTAATATCAAACACAGTCATGGACAATTTAGCATCTCCAGTTTACCTCAGACCTCACCAAACCTAGGATCTAGTCGCTGTGGGGCAGCAGTGCTACCCACCGAGCCTCCGGAGCAGTAACATAAATTAGTGTAAAGATAAATTTAGTAATACTCCAGGAAATAACCAGGTATTTAAGGGGCATTTAAGTGCACATTTTTGCAATATCAGGATATCCAACTGCGAATCATTTAGATAAATGCTTTATTTTTATTTGTTTTATTTATTTATTTAATGTTTGATACTTTAAAGCAGCATCAGGCCGCGGACCGGTACCAGTCTGTGAGTTATTTATTACCGGGCCACACAGAAAGAATAAATAATTAGAGATCGCTACAGGAGCAATTATATTTCCAAAACTCTTCGGGTGTTATTATCTCCAATCACCACTAGGTGGGAGCAGCGTTTCATTGCAGCGAAAAAGGCTCCGGATTCACATTGATTTTCCATTCTATAGTTATTCTATTTTAAAGAATACAAATTTCACAGACCGCCCCCGCCGGTCCGTGAAATTATATCTTATATGAAACCGGTCTGTGGTGCAAAAAAGGCAGGGATCGCTGTTTTAAAGTACTACTGTTTACTGTTTACATTCTGCTGTAGAACTACAAATTGTGATTGTTAAGCCAGCAACAATTTTTGGTTATTAAACGTAGGCCCTCATGCATAATGAGCCCAGTCTTATATCTCCGGCCCTAACTAATTCACGGCCGTGAAAATCACTTCATTTTTCCCGTGTAACATGTAATTTGCTGTGACATTCACAATGTAAGGTTTGTGTTTAGTGATTTAACATTATTCATTCATGCAGCGTTCAATTGCCTCACGTTTACTGCTTAATCTGCACTATGAGGCGTCCTAGCAATCCTACAATCATACAGCAATTCAGTTAGCAATAGCAGTCAAAATGTCCAAGACTCCCAATCAATTCTGTGGATGCAGAGGAGAGGGGTCAAAACAGGGGCGAGAATTTTCGTATTTGAGACAGAACATGAAGCCTCGCATCATTGCTGGATGTTCTGGGTTTACATTCAACTATTAATGTAGCTGTGCTGTGTGTTGTAGCTTCTATTCATTCTATCATTCAATTTATGAGTGTAATTTAATAACTGACGTGAAATTAAGCACGTTTCTCTCAAGTGTAAATGCACCAGGTTGAAATTTTATCGGGATACGTGCCAGATACAGTGATTATATAAGAGCCGGTTGTAAATGGAACACATAGTGTGTAATTTTAGATAAACCGTATGAACTATGTCTATTTTAGAGTTTTGTGACTCTGCGTTCTTTATCAGTGTGCTGACTTTCACATTTTTCCATCATCACCCATGTTCTAGTGTCCAGGAGAGAGGTACCTGTGGTGCTGCAGGCCGGCTGAGGATCCTGCTTCGGACACATTACATTTGTTCCGTAGCTGTTGTGCCATGAGCAAGAAAAGGGGAGGAAGGGAGGGAAGGGTAAAAGAAAGAACAATGTTTCAGTCCAAGCAAATAAAGACAAAGCTCGTGGTCACAAGCAGAGGCACAGAGCCGGCCATCAGTCATCAATAGCGACCAAAGCAAAATGCAGCAGCAAAGTAATTCAGTGAGGATGATAAAGGGATTTAATAACGCAAGAAACCTGGCTTTCAACATCAGCTCATGTTTATATGAAAGCTTTATGTAATATATATATATATGAAATTGTCAAATAAAGACGCTGATTGCTGTAAAGCCAGAGTTTCTTGTACATTTCACTCACTAAGCGATCATCTTGTGATGGCCGCGAACAAAAACAAACTTTATGCAAGCAACATGTTTCTTAAGGATAAATAAATACAAGCTCTCATGCATCTGAACTATCGTAGGTTGTGACCCAAGTACACAAATAGATTTCAATCTAAACTTTACTTTTATATCATTTAGATCAGGGTTTTTCCACATAATAATAATTAAATAAACTTGTACGCAAACACCCCCTTGTGGAGGCTTTATGTTACGTCTTGTAAACCACATTGGGACCAGATTATAATATAATAGCAGAGAGATTAAGATGCACATACACCGATCAGCCATAACATTAAAACCACCTCCTTGTTTCTACACTCACTGTCCATTTAATCAGCTCCACTTACCATATAGAAGCACTTTGTAGTTCTACAATTACTGACTGTAGTCCGTCTGTTTCTCTGCATGCTTTGTTAGCCCCCTTTCATGCTGTTCTTCAATGGTCAGGACTCAGCACTGCAGTGACACTGACATGGTGGTGGTGTGTTAGTGTGTGTTGCTGGAGTTTTTAAACACCTCACTGGTCACTGCTGGACTGACAATAGTCCACCAACCAAATATATCCAGCCAACAGCGCCCCGTGGGCAGCGTCCTGTGACCTCTGATGAAGGTCTAGAAGATGACCGACTCAAACAGCAGCAATAGATGAGCGATCGTCTCTGACTTTACATCTACAAGGTGGACCGACTAGGTAGGAGTGTCTAATAGAGTGGGCAGTGAGTGGACACGGTATTTAAAAACTCCAGCAGCGCTGCTGTGTCTGATCCACTCATACCAGCACAACACACACTAACACACCACCACCATGTCAGTGTCACTGCAGTGCTGAGAATGATCCACCACCCAAATAATACCTGCTCTGTGGTGGTCCTGTGGGGGTCCTGACCATTGAAGAACAGCATGAAAGAGGGTAACAAAGCATGCAGAGAAACAGATGGACTACAGTCAGTAATTGTAGAACTACAAAGTGCTTCTATATGGTAAGTGGAGCTGATAAAATGGACAGTGAGTGTAGAAACAAGGAGGTGGTTTTAATGTTATGGCTGATCAGTGTATATCTGATGTAGGTTATGGTCAAACTCGGTACCCAATATTTTTTCTAACATTAACCCACACAGAACAGCAGAAAAATTCCACCACCAATTTAGTACCAAGTGTAAAATTTGGCACAGATCACATGCTGTAAATAATATGATTAAATAGAAAATAGAAGCTTTATTACCGCTGGATGCTGAACAGGTACGTTGACGACAGAGACGGGACTGGCAGATCCAGATGTGTCCACATCATCAGGAGACCAAACAGATGAGACCTGCAGGGTAGAAAGGAGAGTGGGAATAAGAATGGAGTATTTTTTATATAAAAAAACAAAGGACTAGTAATCTAGGGGTAAAATTCTTTTTTTTTTTCATTTCATTTTCATGTTTAAGCACCACTTTATCCTGTTCAGGGTAAAGGACAGGACACCACCACTATTATTCTTACTATTATTATTAGTGTTATGATGACGATTATTATTATTATTACAATTATTATTATAATTAATTTTTTTATAGTTTTATTATTATTGTTGTAATTATTCTTATTATTAACATTAATTACTATTATTAAAATGTGTATAGTTTTATTATTATTAAAGTTATTTTTATTAATATTAGAGATATTATTACTCATATTATTAGTAGAATTATTATTAATAATGTAATTATTATTATTATTTTTATTACTATTATTAATGTAATTATTATTATCATCATTATTATTATTAATACTATTATTATTAATAATATTATTATTGTAATTATTATTATTATTAATAGTATTATTAATATTATTATGAATGTAATTATTATTATTATTATTAATGTAGTTATTTTATTGTTATTATTATTAATATTATTATTATGAATGTAATTATTATTATTATCATTAATGTAGTTATTTTATTGTTATTATTATTAATATTATTATTATGAATGTAATTATTATTATTATTATTATTAATATTATTATTATTGTCATTAATGTAATTGTTATTATTATTAATGTTATTACTATTATTATTAATGTAATTATTATTATTATTTATGTTTTTTAATAAGTATTATTATTACTAATGAAATTATTATTATTAATATTATTATTAATATAATAATAATTATTATTATTAATGAAATTATTGTTATTATTAATGTAATTATTATTATTATTAATGTTATAATTATTATTATTGTAATTATTATTATTAATGTAAGACATAGCCAATCATGTCTGTAGGCAGACGCCTGACCGGCCGATAGCACCGCTGTGTACTCAAACCCCGGAATCCCAGCAGTAGTGTGCTAGCAGAATTTATCACTACGCCCCAAGACCAATATAAATAAGTACATTTTGTTGGTAACTAACATAAAACAGAACTTAGTAGTGGTCTCAGACGGACCTGTGCGTCTCCGGACGCCTGCAGCTCCTTCTCCAGCAGTTCCAGATCGGAGGTGACGGCTTTGAGGAGCAGACGGAGGCGGTTGCTGATGACGTGCACTCTCTCCTGCGCCTCCAGGCTCTCGCCGCCCTGCGCCTGCACTAGCAGCTGCACCGAGAGCTCCTGCAGGCTGTTCACGCTGCGCTCCGAGTCTCTCAGCTCCTGCTGGATTTGCTACGCGAAGGAGGAGAAAGCGGATCGTTTAGTGCTGAATCAAAGATCTGTGAGGACGACACGAGACGGCTGAACTTTACTTCAGTGATAGGGCACAATTACATGAGAAGCGGCTGTGCCATCGTTTCCTATGGAGTGTTTCCCCGCTTTTGCCGTGCTGGGCTCACAATTTCTGTTCACCTGATTAAACTGACCATTTCAAAGCTCCTCCAATGAGATGAACTGTTTGATATGATGGGGTAAAAACGACTCAGGCTGTACGAACAACACTTAACATGAACAAAGCTTAATGTGACTTATTGTAGTACTTATGAGCAGTAATAATGAAGAGAAGTTTAGTGCTCCTGTCTCCTTCTTTTACTACATTAAACCACGTTAAGCTTTATTTTGAACCAGAAGCGTTTTAGACTCTGGGAGAAGCTGATTCTGATTCTCACCATTTCTCAGAAGCTGGAGCTGTAACACAAGTTTAAAAGTGAAACAGGGAGGAAAATCCAGATGAACACAGATACATGTGGAGCTGTAACCCTGGATCTGACGTTTATTCCACACTAATGCATGTGAATGCGCCCTTGGTGTTCAGCTTCTGCCCTCTTATGTTAAAGTACAGACATGCACTGAGAGACTCGGCTACCTCTAACGCTCTGTAATGAGCCTGAAGAGTGTGACGCTCCAGGCCGGGCGTGATGGGAACGATGTCATTCCTCCTGCGGTCGATGTTCTCCAGCCAGAGCAGAAGACCGTGACTCAGCTCGTGGAACTCCTGCGAATTAGAACACACACCGGGTGCAGATAGGTGGGTGAGAGAAGGGCGGGGCAGTTTGGAAATAAAATTAAAGCAGACACGCTGCCCACCGCCACAGTGCCTGGCGAGGAAGGACTATTAAACAGGACGGGCAGAACTTAAACTCTGCTTGAGACACATTCAGTCAGATTAGATGATTGGATGAGAGGCTTTCTGCATTTTTACGTTTTCTCCAAATCTAGTCATACCCAGTTCCCCAGCTGTACCTCCTATACCTATACATACACCCACCCTGACTGAGGAGTGTTGTACCTGACACTGGGACACGTGTGCAGTTTGTGAACCGCTTCTTTTCACCTGGCCAAGGCCTGGTCGATGCCTCTTGCACAATGAGCAATCCTTTCAACCCGCCCTCTCTCAGACGTACCCAATCATGTCTGTGAAGGTGCCCCGGCGGCCAATAGCAGAGCTGAGATTCGACCTCAAGAGCTTGCGATCTCAGCAGTGGTGGGCAACGTGTTTTACCGCTGCGTCTACCTACAGCTCTTGGTAGTGAGATGGCGCCATTGTTTCTTGGCCATTGTAAATCATCTTGTGCAAACAAAAGAACTATAACGATACACAGAGGGAGACGTTAGCCAGCGTGCTAGACTACTGGTTTGAATGTCCTAAGGCTAACTGTGTTAGCTCAGTAAGCTAAAACTGCAGCGGCGTGCGGGTCAGCCAATGACGTAATCTCTACTTAGGCAGCTGCCTAGGCAGGCAGTGGGCAGCAAGGCAGCTCACTAGGTTTACACACAGTCTGTAGAGCGAGATTAGGCAACGAAGACTAAATCATGCTTAGCTTATTAGCTGCTGAACCTCTAACAGTTCTGATGCAGGTAGTTGCTCAGCAGAACTAGTAGCCAGAAGGTTGCTGGTTTTAGCCCCACCATTTCCAGACTGCGACTATTTGGCCTTAGAGAAAAGCACTTTAACTTTTATCCAAAGCGACTTACAATTATGACTAAATACAGTTTAAGCACTTAAGGGTTAAGGGTCTTGCACAGGGGCCCAACAGTGGCAACTTGGCAGTGGTGGGGCTCGAACCGGCAACCTGTGGATAACTAGTCTGCTGAGCCATCACTGCCCCTCTTTAATAGTATTCAGTCACAATTGTATAATATTCGGGTGGCACTATAGAACCTTAGATGAAGCATAAACCAAGAAACTGAACCAACAATCGTGTTTTAATTGGTTTATTTACCTGGCACTGCAGAAGAGCGTCCTGCAGCGACGCCCGCCACTGCTGGAGCGATTTACCCAGTTGATCCCAGCGTGAGTTTATTTCTTTCAGTCTCTTCCTGAGCTTCCTGCTCTCGTCCGAGTCCGACTGGAGGAGCCCGACGCTGCTCAGGTTCAGTGAGAGGATCTTCGCTTTATACGTGTCCACCGACTTCTGGAGCTCCTAATCACAGACAGTGTTAGTGAATGTACAACGTGCATACACCGATCAGCCATAACATTAAAACCACCTCCTGGTTTCTACACTCACTGTCCATTTGATCAGCTCCACTTACCATATAGAAGCACTTTGTAGTTCTACAATTACTGACTGTAGTCCACCTGTTTCTCTGCATGCTTTGTTACCCCCTTTCATGCTGTTCTTCAATGGTCAGGACCACCACAGAGCAGGTATTATTTAGGTGGTGGATGATTCTCAGCACTGCAGTGACACTGACATGGTGGTGGTGTGTTAGTGTGTGTTGTGCTGGTATGAGTGGATTAAACACTGTGTCCACTCACTGTCCACTCTATTAGACACTCCTACCTAGTCGGTCCACCTTGTAGATGTAAAGTCAGAGACGATCGCTCATCTATTGCTGCTGTTTGAGTCGGTCATCTTCTAGACCTTCGTCAGTGGTCACAGGACGCTGCCCACGGGGTGCTGTTGGCTGGATGTTTTTGATTGGTGGACTATTCTCAGTCCAGCAGTGACCAGTGAGGTGTTTAAAAACTACAGCAGCGCTGCTGTGTCTGATCCACTCATAGCAGCACAACACACACTAACACACCACCACCATGTCAGTGTCACTGCAGTGCTGAGAATCATCCACCACCTAAATAATACCTGCTCTGTGGGGGTCCTGTGGGGGTCCTGACCATTAAAGAACAGCATGAAAGGGGGGTAACAAAGCATGCAGAGAAACAGATGGACTACAGTCAGTAATTGTAGAACTACAAAGTGCTTCTATATGGTAAGTGGAGCTGTGAGTGTAGAAACAAGGAGGTGGTTTTAATGTTATGGCTGATTAGTGTATACAATAGGAGCAATAATAGACATTGTTTTATATATAGGTATATACAAGGATTAATCAAAGAGTAATATGTAGGCTTGTGTGTGTGTGTGTGTGTGTGTGTGTGTGTTTTGCAATGAGTCCCACAAACCTTTAATTTTTGGATCCTCTGGTCTATGGTGTTTATATCCGTGCTCAAGTTCCTCCCTCTCAGCTCGGCCAGCTCCTCCTCTGTCCGGCAAAGCCAAGCCTCCATCTCCTCCAGGTCAGAGGTCAGCTGGTGCCAGAGCAGCAGGTCTTCCCTCTGTGTGTTGTCCAGGTTATGGGACTGGGCCTGGATCAGCTCCCAGCGCTCGATCACACCTGCAGAGCAACCCAGTCAGTATAAGACTATAAAACTCTGGACACCCCTGGTCTGTATGTTTTGCTGTAAGCGTGTATTTTGTATGAACCTGTGTTCTGTGTCTCTGGATTGTCAGGGTTGCTCAGTCCTGACAGATCGTTCTCATCCTGCTCCAGCTCCCCCTCTGCTCTCCTCACAGCATTCAAACTGCCCCGACAGTCTCCCATCAACCGCATCTGCACACGCAGCACACACAACACATTTCTCCACACGCTAGACATAAAGAGGAACCTCCATTTAACAAAAATTCCTCTGAGATGGGTACAGTGACCAGTAGTTCAGTAATCGTCCACTAGCTGGCGCTCGTCTCTCTGTTTACACGAGTGAGAGGCTTTATTTTGTCGGGAGTCTCGCTTTGTTCTCGCCTTTTTCTCTGTTTTATGCTTCATTTTTGCAAATTCCAGCAGACTCTGAGTCCACACTATAGGACCACGGCAAAAAAAAAAAACATCTCCTCTACCACACACTGCAAATAACATTTTTCCCCAGTAGTACAGTACACCAATTTTAATATTTATTTACAGGTTTTACATTTTATATATTTACATATCTGTTTACGTTGTTCATTTTACTATTTATATTATGTGCATGTTCAGCACTTTTGTGGTAAATCTTAGGTCACCAAGAGTTATTCTCTTTTTTAAGATAAAATACAGGAAATACACTGATCAGGCATAACATTATGACCACCTCCTTGTTTCTACACTCACTGTCCATGTTATCAGCTCCACTTACCATATAGAAGCACTTTGTAGTTCTACAATTACTGACTGTAGTCCATCTGTTTCTCTGCATGTTTTGTTACCCCCTTTCATGCTGTTCTTCAATGGTCAGGACCCCCAAAGAGCAGGTATTATTTAGGTGGTGGATGAGTGTGTGTTGTGCTGGTATGAGTGGATCAGACACAGCAGCGCTGCTGGAGTTTTTAAATACCGTGTCCACTCACTGTCCACCTTGTAGATGTAAAGTCGGAGACGATCGTTCGTCTATTGCTGCTGTTTGAGTCGCTCATCTTCTAGACCTTCATCAGTGGTCACAGGACGCTGCCCACGGGGCGCTGTTGGCTGGATATTTTTGGTTGGTGGACTATTCTCAGTCCAGCAGTGACCAGTGAGGTGTTTAAAAACTACAGCAGCGCTGCTGTGTCTGATCCACACACCACCACCATGTCAGTGTCACTGCAGTGCTGAGAATCATCCACCACCCAAATAATAATTGCTCTGTGGTGGTCCTGACCATTGAAGAACAGGGTGAAAGGGGGTAACAAAACATGCAGAGAAACAGATGGACTACAGTCAGTAATTGTAGAACTACAAAGTGCTTCTATATGTGGAGCTGATAAAATGGACAGTGAGTGTAGAAACAAGGAGGTGGTTTTAATGTTATGCTTCATCCGTGTACGTTCACAAAATAAAAAAAACAATTTTCAGAACTAAATGGCTTCTACAGGCAGACGTCAGTATGTAATAAGATCTCCTTTGACACTAAGCACATCTTGAACTCTTTTGGGGAGACTGTAATGACGTTTTATGAAGTAATCATCTTGTATATCATATCAGACTTCTTTTAGCACATCCCAGAGTTCTACTTTTTATCCCATACAGCCTTTATAATATTCAGGTCTGGAATCCATGACTGTCAGCATTTATATATCAGCTGTTTTTCTCTCCAAATAGGATTTGACTGCATTAGCAGTGTGCTTGGGATCGTTATCATGCTAAAAAAATAAAACCATTCCCAATCAGACGCTTTCCAGAAGGAATGGCACAATGAGTTAAAACCTGTCTGTATTTTTCAGCATTTATGGTCCCATTAATTGGGACAGGATCGCAGCACCAAACCAGGACAAGACAGACCCTCCACCACGTTTCACTGAGAGCTGCAAGCACTCATTCTTCCATCTCACATACTGTTGTTGGTGATTGGACCCAAAACTCTTTGTGAGCTTTAGCATGTATTAGAACTTTCACCCTGTCCCCCTCTATAAAAGTACCTTCTTTTCATTACATCATTGCTAAAACAACAAATCCAATGGTGGCCAAAGTATTTTATACAGTATATATACTGTATATTTTGATTTTGATTCAGTTGCACTTTAGCATTATCAGTTTTCCTAGAAAGATCATGTTTTATGTAAAGTGTTAGGTTAACAAGGTTTTTAAAAGCTGTACTTACATAACCCACATACGAGCTGTTATGGCTGTCGAAGTCCGATACGTTAGGAGCCGCTTCACCTATAGGAAATAATGTATTTATTATGTATGTTAGTATGATCAGCTCAGTATAATCAGTAGTAAGTGCTGCAGATTTTTTTTTTTTTTACTTTCACATGTACAAATAATGAATGCAGGCCACATGCACTGATTCAAAGAAGTGTTACAAAGAAGTGTTACAGTCTGTTGTGTAACACGGTTAAGAATTAGGGCGTGGCTGATATATCATAAGGTATTTTCAATAATGTCACTAATAAGCTCGTCTCCAGCATGTGCTACTCATTACTGCTCGAATGCTTTTCCCAGGAAGTACCATAGACTCACAATAATGAGTAAAGCCATGTTTTTAGTCATATACAACTATATTAGCCCATTTTTACTACTCAGTTATTATTATTTTTATCATTTCATCTTCCGCTGCTGAAGACTTGTGTCTGGTTGTGTCCATGGAGGGTAATTTTGCCTGTCTCACGCTCCCTTCGACTTCTGGCTTCTCCACTTCCTGGACAGGCGTCTTGAACTACTAACCAGGGTCCTTGCACAGCGTTTGAAGACCCACCCGCTTTTCGGTCCGGTCTTTTCCCACCCGGCAGACTTAAAGGCCAATTTATGTCTGCTGCAGGCATTGCCAATTATGCCCGCTAGGGGGCGCCCAGCCGCCCGGTAGCAGTGCTGGGTTTTGAATCACAGAACTGGTGTTTTAGTGGATTATCCTGCTGTGCCACCTGAGCCTTATTTTGCATTTTAATACATATTGTAATAAATATCACAACATTTCCATATCGACCACACCCTTTTAAGAACTATAACATTGCAGCATGCAAGGGCTCCATCTAGTATATAGCTGCGACCGTAGATCCACATGCAATTAGGTTAATCCTGTTAGTAAAGCATTATCACATGCAGGACCGGGTGATACTGGGATTATTTAACACCTCTTTCTCTCCGGCATGCTGAGGTGAGTAACATTTCACATGCACTGACTGGTTGCCTACCATTGGAGGACCTCAGCGTGTTCTCTGTCAGTTTAATATACGCCTCAGGACTCTCGGGAATCACTACGTCTGAGGAGAGGAAGACGTTTACAGAATCACACCACCGTGTGAATACAGCGTCCCTCTGATTTCATATACAGTTACGTAAAGGCCCGGTCCAATCATTCAGAAAACACACACACACACACACCTTTAAGCGCCGAAGTGGCAACGCACACAACTTCCTCCTCCTTCACGCCCTGCCCTCTTTTCTTAGACGCCACGCTATGAGCCACGGGTTCTAGATCGTAGTCGTGGTCCCACTCTAACGGGATGGAGTCCACGCTCCCCGGCGTGTCCCTGCCTGAGCAGTTAGCACGAAGGGGCGCCGGGCTGGCCGACGGCGGCCTGCTGTTAGCGTCGGGCAAAGAGTTTCCGTCCTCCCACTGGAGATCAGAGAAGTCGCCCGAGTTGTCGAGTTCGAACTCCTGATCGGAACCGTCGCACTCTTCGTCAGCCAGCTGGAAATGACAAGTTCACAGACCAATAAAAGCCAACGTCATTTTATGTGGCCCGCGAGAGTATATATCGTATATAAATTATATAAACTATATAAACTACATCTCCCACAATCCTCACAAAGTGACAATTCCTCATCAGTGTTTAACTAAGGCGGTTTACCAACAAGTGGAGAGAGAAATACAGAGGAACCTTGATTTAATAGACTAAAACGGGGGAGCACTGGTCCATAAAGTGTGATTGTACAAAACAGGTCCGAGTACCTTCGGTTACTCGTTTTTTACTGAAAACTGAAAAACAAGAAAACGGGCAGTTTTAAAAAAACAGGTTGTATTTTAATTTTTCGAAATCAAAATTTTTCATCAGTTCAACTGGAAATAAACACACAAGCGTGTGGCATGCACTGACGTGTATATGTGCTTCATATAGAGAGTGTAAATCGAGCGCAAGTGTCCCCTGTTCTGACTTTTGTGTCTGCCGTACTTTTTCCTGCCCTTGTAATCCACACAAGAACTATTTTTCCTAAATAAAACAACTTTTCTAAGAAAAAGAATACTGTTTATAACGTCTCACCGTCATCACAATATTTACATCAATTTCTTTTTACCGTATAGAACTCAATTCTGTAATACAGGCATAACTAATCGTACACGTCACTGTGTAACTTTTACAACATTTAATGCATTTTAATTAGCGCTGTGCTTCATGCACTTTTTAGACGCTCCCTTAGTTTATTATCGCAGATGAACCTCATACTTAAGAAACAGCGTTTACTAAAAATGAACAAAATTACTTGTTGAAATATATTTGATTGTTGTTGCTCCTTATTTACTGCAGTTTGTGCATGCAATTTTATTAATGTTTGAATGTTTATTGGCCGAGAACAAGAAGTACTATAATACAAGATGAATAAATAAATCAGGTCTCAGACGTCAGGCGATCATCCAGTATAAAACTAACTTGACCACAATGGTGAACAACGTCCAGTACGGAAATCACTTCCCCATATTGTTTGTTTTTTTGCAAATAGAGCAAATACATGCACGTCAAATATACAAACACAAAAGTCCAAAGAGCAGGGGACGCGTCGTTACATTATTATTACTGTTTCAACACTTGTGCTTGATTTACACTGTCTGTATGAAGCATATATACGCAGGTCAGTGCGTGCACACGCTTGCACGTTTATTTAAGATTTATTAACTAAGATTTGAAGCGAAAAACAAATGACCAAATGTACACGGACCGTAAAAAATACAAAAACGCAGCACTAAGGTCTACAAAAGTGCAAAACACAAACATATGGTCAACAGTAAAATGAGCAATGTAAATTTGTCATGTAAAACCTGATTATATAGTGGGACTCAGAGTTTCTATTATTAGAGTCTGAAGCTCCGTTGGTGCAGAACTAAACACTAAAACTTGCATAAATGAAACAGGCGAGAACAAAGCGAGCCTCCTGACAAAATAAAGCCTCATGCTCATGTAAACAGAGAGACGTGCGCCGCCTAGTTGACGATTAATGAACTACTGGTCTCAGTACAGACTTAGGCTGACAAATGCTAGACTCATATATAGTGAATGAGTGTGTTTATGTCTCACAGGTAGGCGTGTAAGCTTCCTGTAGTAGCGATCCACGCGGCCGAACACCTCCCTGCAGTAGCGCTGCAGCTCATCCAGCTCCTCCTCGATTACAGCAGCGTCCAGCGGCTCGCTCTTCTCCATGAGAGCTTCACCCAGGCTGAACACACTTCCGATCTTCCCCGTGTTCAGC
The DNA here is from genome assembly GCF_030014385.1 of Trichomycterus rosablanca. NCBI lineage: Eukaryota > Metazoa > Chordata > Actinopteri > Siluriformes > Trichomycteridae > Trichomycterus > Trichomycterus rosablanca. The sequence goes on from NC_085996.1 coordinate 38,564,104, forward strand.
TCGATCTCCTGCTGGAACGCCTGACACAGCAAAGAACATCACAGATTTTTTATGCAATTAATCCTCTATAGCTCGGTCTTTTACTGAAGTAACCATCATAGTTGAACAAATAAACCATCAAATGAAAAAATAAAATATAAAATGAAATAAAATAATAAAAAAATATGAAATAATAAAAAAATACAAAATAAAATAATATAAAATAATAAAAAAATAAAATATAAATAAAATATAAAACAAAATAATATAGAATAATAAAAAAGAATATATATAAAATAAAATAATATAAAATATTAATAATATAAAATAAAATAAATATAAAATATAAATCAATATAACATAATATAAATATAAAATAAAATAATATAAAATAATAATTAAAAAAATTATATAAAATAACAAATATAGAATAAATAATATAAAACAATAAAAGTATAAAATAATAACAATATGAAATAAAATAATATAAATATAAAATAAAATAAAATGATATATAATAATAAAAAACTAAATAAAATAATATAAAATAATAAAAAATATAAAATAATATGAAATTTAAATTTTTTTTAAATAAAATAAAAACATAATAAAAACAAATAATAATAATAATAATAATAAACATAAAAAATCTGACATTAGTTGTATTAGCTTTACCTTTTCTATAATACACAATGATGGTAGTTTATCTATCCATAATTATAGCGTAATTAAATCTATAACATGCAGAACTTGCTCTCAGGCTAACAGTAGATTTTTAAAGACATGATTTGTAAACAACATCTAATTAAATCTGAAAATCTAAACAAATTTGAACACGATTCCATTTTCCAGGAGCCCTGGTAACTTCAAGCGGTTTACACACACACACACACACACACACCACACACACCACCCACACACACACACACACACACACACACACACACACACACACACACACACACCCTCCTCACCTTCAGCTGTTTGATTTTGGCCTGGACGTCACACTCTGAGAAGTGCTCGATGTTGGTGAGCTGCAGGTCCATCTCGGTCAGCCACACCAGAATGCTGTCTCTGACCGTCTCGAACTCCTCCCGCTGTCCAATAAAGTGCTGCGACAGAGCAGAAACATGCCGACATCGATCAGATGACAGGTGATGCGCGGCACTGACCGCTGCACGTGGCCGGACGGGTCAGTCTGTATAGTTACCTTCAGCCTGCGCAGGATGGCAGCCACCCTCCTCTGAAGCGTGTCCCACCGTCGGTTCCCATCATGCACCATTTGTCGTAGTCGGCAGGATGAGTCTGTGCGGTTCTCGCGGGCCAGCCTTCGGTACTGCTTATTGATCAGCTCCAGCTGGGTCAGAAACTCCTGGACCTGCCGCTGAAACGCCTGCAGCACAAGATTAGAACCTCAATCAAAGCTCAAGTACTAGTGCTAGTACTACAAGGACTAGTCATTCAATGCTGTATGTTTATGCTAAACTGATGAACCTTTACAACAACTAAATACAACAAACAGACACTGTCTCAGAGCAACTTTACAGAATCCAGGCCCGACAGACCAAAAAAATCCCTGTTGAGCAAGCCGAGGGCGACAGTGGCAAAGAAAAACCTTCCAAGACTCACAAGAAGCAAACGTCAGATCATAATAAACCTCCAGCTGTCATGGAGCGAGTGACTGCACTTGGAAAGAGCAACAACTGGCGTTTAAAACCCTCTGCTGTCCTGTTGCAGCAGGTGTTGGTTAGAACACTGGTGTGTAGTGTTTACTGGGGGGCTGTGCAGTCTGCAGAGGGCTGAAATGACCTTCCAGACCAAAAGTCTGCCGAGTGGAATGTAAACGAGAGAATCCAACGGCTGCTACTTGAGCTTTCACTCACTGCAGCAAAGACTCGACCTTACTGACCCTAATCTGCACAGCATGTTGTCTTATAGAAGCATTCAAACACTCCTTATTTATTATTGCGTTACAGCTGGTTCTAGCTGGTTTGTTTGTATCTGTGTTTATTTATATGTGGGAGACACTGGATAGCTGGGTGAGGGGGTTGGGTGGGCTACACGATGATAGAAAAATGTGATTTCATGTCTCCTGCTGTTATGGGCCGTTCCACCGAACGGGAGTCATTTGCGTGCAGCATCTCAATACAATTAAACTTCATTTTTTATCTTTGTTAAACACTGAATCTACTAACACACACACTTAACTACTCAGAGTGTGTTTTGGTCGAATCTCAGGCACCTACGTTTCATTTGTATGAGGTTTCTAAGTGGAAGATGAGTGTATATGAGTAACAGGACAAAGTTTTTAACCTAGAATTAGTAAATACATGAGATATAGCAGCATGGAGAACATGCTAAAGCACGAGAACTCTGGGCACTAGTGATTTATTACAAAATGTTCTTTTTAAAATAAACAAATTACAACTAATAATAAATGGAGGTAACAGGAATGAACGTGGAGATGAAACTTCTCAGTCAGAGTTATAATATTATCAAACATACAGGAGGCATAAAGGGAGAACCTACTAATGCTCTTCCTGTGAGCTTCAGTAGATACAGATGATGTACATTTCTTTTCAAAATGTGACCTGATTGATGAGAATATTTCCACATTTTTATTATCAGAAGGATGAATATGTGAGGGTAACAGGACTGAGGGACTAAAACATGGATTTTAACCTCATTATTCTACATTTATTATGAAAAAATAAAGATTAAAAACACCAAACGATGCAGGAAAAAGGATTTCTGACAGATTTTATATTATATTTCATTCTGAAGTGTCATGTTAGAGAGTGGGGACATGAACAACTACTATATTTTCTTTGTTATAGGGAGTTTTTATTAATGTTCTAAATTATTTATCCTAAATTTGCAATTAGATCAATGTGCAGAAGACTTTTCTCAATTAAAAAAATGCATTTAAAGTTAATTTTCATTTACATTTATACATATAATGTCCTGGGGACGGAAATGGCACCAATTCTGCGGGATTGCCTTTGTAGTTAATAGCCAGTTAGTTATAATTATTATTTAATTATGCCTGCAGGAGCACAGCTTGTCATTGTTTTCTAATATTGATTCCAATTGTACCTGCATGTTCTCATGTAACAGACAAGCAGCAACGACTTTTCACAGGGGAAACAAAATCACAGCAATGTGCATTATTATTATTATTAGGGCTTTTTTTCTATTTATTTATGCATTTTCTCTCATTTTCTCCCAATTTTTAGCGTATTCAGTCTGTCTTCCGCTGCTGGTGGATCCCTGATTGCGGTCGAGGTGGGTATATTGCTGCTCACGCCTCCTCCGACCCGCGCACAGCACTTAGCGGAACCCTTTTTCACCCATGCACTCTGCACAGGCGCCTCTCTATCTGCCAATCAGGGTCCTTACACAGCGTTTGAAGACCCCACCCACATAGTCCGGTCACCCCGCCCTAGCAGAACCGTGTCTGCTGCAGGCACTGCCGATTATGCCCGCTAGATGGCGCCCAGCCAATGGGTGGGAACTCAAGAGTTTCGAACCGAGGAGTCCCGCTGCGCCACCTGGGCACCTTGTTATTAGGGCTTTTAACGGCACATTTAACCCTTATAGGTTCTTTTCAGGGCAGGACAGGTGTAGTTCTTGAAACACTGTCTCTATCGGTTAATTCTTTCTTTAGATTTACATACGGACCTCGAGTTTTATGCGTCCGAGGGATTCAAATACTGTGGCTGCTTTGTTGTGGTTAAACATGTCCTACTTGGTTTTAGATATTTACAGTTGTCTTGCTTTTTGATATGTTGGCTGTTCAGATATGCTTCATGGTAACAGTTCTTCGCCTTAAATTAACAGGTATATATTAGCCTAGAATGTCCATTGTGCCACATAAAGTGGAAATTAATTGTATTTCTTTATATTTAATGTTAGGGGAAATTATTGGAATTAGTCTTTCGAATATACTCGATTAAAACAAACTACAGAATCACACTGCATTCTCTCGTTCTCGCATTCTGTCTCTCAGCTGCTTCACCTCAAACTTCTTGAGCTCCTCCTTGGCGACGGTGTAGAGCACTCCGGACGAGTTGGGCAGAGCCGCGGTCCTCTCGGATGCTTTCAGCCAGTCCTCGAAGTGCGAATAATCGTCCAGAAACTTCTGCCACAACCTCCAGGTTTCCTCGAGCCTGCAATCACAAGCAAGTATTACATTGTGGTTAATAAGTCCCGGAATCCCATCGGGCATTTTCTCACCCTCGGAGGAGCCGATCGTTGGCCGTATAGGCGCCCAGCCTGCCGGCAGCAGAGCTGAGGTTCTAACTCACGAGTTTAAAATAAGCAGAAGCTTAAACAGTCAAAGCAATTAAGGTTTAAGGGTTTTGATCAAAAACTAAACTGTGGCAACCTGGCAGATTTGGGGCTTGAACCAAGGACCTTCCGATTACTAGACTAGTACCCTAACTTCCACATCAACAGGGTGAAAATACTAGTCAACTGTTTACTCACTTACTGTCTTAACTGCTTATCTAATCAGAGTTGCATGGGTGGTGCTGGAGCCTATCCCAGCTTTTCAATGGGCGCAAGGCACACAGTAACACCCTGGACAGGGTGCCAGGCCATTGCAGGGCAGACACACACACACACACACACATTCACCTATAGGGCAATTCAGTGTCTCCAATTACCCTGACCGCATGTTTTTGGACTGTGAGAGGAAACCGGAGCTCCCGGAGGAAACCCACACAGACACGGGGAGAACATGCAAACTCTTCACAGAAAGGACCCGGACCGCCCCGCCTGGGGATGAAATCAATAAGTTTCATATTTCATTTTATCTACCTATTTAGTCATTACCAATTCCCAATTGTGAATCCCCTGCAACCCCCCGATCTGATCAAGAAGAGCCGGACCACCACACACCCCCTCCGACACGTGTCCAACCCGCAGCCGCTTCTCATCACCTACCACAGTCGGGTTCCTACAGAGAGCCGTATAGCGTACGGAGAGCCACGCCAAGCTCCGTGTTACAATTGACTCCACCAATCCTCATCCCCACACTTACTTCAGCCTCCTCTCCATCGCCAGGGCACAGATGTTCCTCCAGCGGCGATCCAGGCCTCGCGTGGCCTGCTGGATGGAGTCGCACTGCGTCTCTGTGGCGCTGGCATCACAGTCATGCAGCAGCACCTCGCACAGGTTCAGGACGGACGCCACGCCCGTGCTGTGCTTTTCGATGTCTCTCTGCAGATCCTGCCGTGCACATGCAAGCAGAAGTAAGTGAACCCTTTGGAATTAAACACATTCTACAGTGATTACAAAAAAAGTGGGCTGATGTGTTAACTAAACTAATAATTCACAAATATTCGGTCTGTTTATGTTTTATTTATGTTCCTTGTTCCTCTAAATGTATCCATCTATCTTGTTTCTGACTGTCCTCTTTCTCGTTTACCTTCAGCTCTTCTGAGCATACCTGTACAGCGGTACCTTGTAACCCAACAACCCGTAAACTAGAAATTTCTGAAACTCTATGCCCTTCGTGGAGAAATTTGTACCTTTAAACTCGACGTTTCCCTTAAATTTGACATTTTCAGCCTTTTTGAAATATAAATGATTTATTTAATTTCAAATTAACAATGAACAGCTGCTTTGTTAAGCGCCCGGCTTGAGTTCGCATGTTCTCCCCGTGTCTGCGTGGGTTTCCTCCGGGTGCTCCGGTTTCCTCCCACAGTCCAAAGACGTGCAAGTGAGGTGAACTGGAGATACTAAATTGTCCATGACTGTGTTTGATGTAACCTTGTGGACTGATGAATCTTGTGTAATGAGTAACTACCGTTCCTGTCATGAATGTAACCAAAGTGTAAAACATGACGTTAAAATCCTAATAAACAAACAAACAAACAATTTACAACCAGTGAAAATTGCCCACTTTTCCTGTGTAATAAACAATTTGGTTTACAATTTAAAATGTAAGGTTCATGTTAAGTGTTTTAACGTTTTTCATTCGTGTAGCGTTCAAGTGCGTCACGTTTGCTGGTTAATCTGCACTATGAGCCGTCCTAGCGATCCTACGGCAATTCAGTTAGCAATCGCTTAGTTAAAATGTCCAAGATGTGGAAGTAAAGCATCTAAAAACACGACTCGGGTCTCGATTTTGAGACCGTCGCTGGATTTACGGTCGACTATTAAGGAAGCTGTGCTGTGTATGGTTGCTTCGATTTCATCACGTATGAAGGTTATTGATGTTTCTTCCAGTTGTGCTGCTTTTATTCTATATTCTTTCTCTCAGTACTTGAAACTACTGTGTGTGTGTGTGTGTTTGTGTGTGAGTTACCTGCTGCTGGCTGAGCTTCTTCTGTATTTCTCCAGCGTCACACGTCTCGTACACTATGGGTTGAGCGAGCTCCGTTTCGATGTGACTGAGCCATGAACGCAGGCTGCTCATGTTTTTATCCAACTGCTGCACAGCTACCATCGTCTCCTTCAGCTTCTTCACCCTGCACATCAAATCATAAACATTACACCAATGGGTTTAGTGCTTTAATCCACATCGGTCCTGTCCTGACATCAATCCCACAATGAATTTCCACATTATAGAGTTAATTATACTGTCAATCAAATTCTACACCAACGTTCTGATAGTGTTGTCCAATGGTCGCAGTGTAGTGACTGACCAATTTTGGCACTCAATTCACCAACATGAGTAAACGTAAACACAAACAAGCTGTTTTCTTATGTGCCACGGTTTTCTGTCAAGCTAGTGACTGAATTGTGTTATAAGTACATGCATATTTCTTTATATATATATATATTTCATGCATTTCTCTCCCATTTCCTCTCAATTTAGCGTAGTCAATTTGTCTTCTGCTGCTGGGGGATCCCTGATTTTTTGCATTTGATGTGGGCATATTGCTGCTCACGCCTCCTTCGACCCGCGCGCAGCCCTTAACGGAACCCTTTTCCACCCATGCATTCTGTACAGGCGCCTCTCTATCCGCCAATCAGCCTCCTTACACAGACCCCGCCCACATAGTCCGGTCATCCCTCCCTGCAGGTACTGCCAATTATGTCCGCTAGATGGCGCCCAGCAGACCGGTGGCAACGTGAGGAGTTCAGAATCTCAGTGCTGGTGTGCTAGCGGAATATCCGGCAGCGCCACCTGGCCGCCTTATATATTTGTTGGTAACACATACCAGACAGAACCGTGTGGGTTGGAAAGACAGCTGCTTACAACTATATTTATGTCATTTACATATGAAATCAAGTGTAAATTCTCAGTGCCAGTCACTTCAAAACAATAATATAAGGAGGGTTGGCATCAGGAAAGGCATCTGGTGTAAAAATGTGCCAAATCAGGTAAGCAGACCAGAATGACCCTCTATGGCAACCCCTAAATATGAGAGCAGCCAAAAGAAAAAAAAAATATATAAAGATATACATAAAAAATATGCATAAAGAAAACATAACCAAAAATAACACCAAAATTCCAGTTAAATTCATGCAAGTCGCAGCCAAAATAGCAAAATCCTTTATCTAATACAACTGGATGAAAAGTCTCAGCTTCATTAAAGTAACAGTGGCAGAACAATCCAAGATAAAAGCCGACATTCAGGAATAAAATCCATTTTTGGAAGCTTGTGTAGATACAAACTGGGGCTGGATATTTTACTCAGGATATCCAAAGCACAGCAGCAGCTGAGGGCATTTAAATAAAGCATGGCATCGCATTTATAGTTTCTGTGATAGAAACAAGGATCTATACTGGGCTACAGTCAGGAATTACACACATACATGCTTCTGTCCCGTGCTGCACTTGTAAAAACAATAGAACACAGATATAAGACAGATTATTAAAGTGTGAGAGAGAAAAATCCTGCCTGTTGACGTCACAGTCACATTCTGGAAGGTCCGAGTCTTGGTCCGGACATTGTGCCATGTTTTCTGTACCCAGATCCAGCACCATGGGGCCAAACCTCACTGCACCGGGTCGAACAGAAACCCTTCTCTGTTTTATAACTCTCTTCGGTCTGAAGTGCAGTCGGTTCAGACCTTCTCTCCCCCCCCCCCCTGCTGCTGTGTGTTGTGTGTTTAACGCGTCTCTGTGGGACAACTGCTCCTGAAAGTTGGCGTGTAGCGGTATGTGGCGGCTGGGAGTGACAAGTACTGCTGCAGCTAAAATAAGACTACAGTCATTAGCACATGCCACGCTGCCCGGCGCTCAGTGTGTGTACGTGAGGGGGCGTGTGTGAGGAATCCGGGTATGTTTATGTACAGCAGACACAGACACAGATCTTTACTCTGAATAAGTATCTATGTTCGCATAAACATGATTTTCATTGTGTTGCATTTCTCATTCTTGCTGTTTGGGTTTTGTTTTGGGTTCATTTACATATTTTACATTGTGATTTACAGACTTTTAAAATGGCCAATAAATCTATTAATCAAATTATTATTATATGACAAAAGTCCCTATAGCTGATTTATTAGAGATAGAAAGATACTTTATTTTTTTCTGAGGAAAACAATTGATTTAAATGTTTGTATTTGAATTATTTTTAATTTAATTTATTTTTAATTTACATTTTAAATTGTTTTAATTTTTAATGTTTTTAATTTTTTTTATTTGAATTTTTATTTTATTTTTAAATTTTTAAATACAGAAACACTGTCAATCCGAGAAATAATCAATAAATCAGCTAATCAATTAATCAGTTAGTTGGAGCCCTATGCGTTTCACCACTTCCATAATAAAACTGTAGTTTATGATTGGCTGATAATTCCCATATTGCTTGGAACATTCATTCATTCACTCATTCATTCATGTTCATATTTTTACCACTGCTTTATCCCGGTCTGGGTCACGGCAGGCCTGGCCCTGTCAGAACCATCAGACAGGACAGGACACCAATTAATCGGGAACCTCAGCCACCCCACGCACCCCAGACACAGCCAACCGTGTCTGCATGTAGCCGCCTATGCTTAACATAATGATTCAAATCAAGGCTCCGGTATTAAAAGCCATGTTAGGAGTTAGCCTCAGCCTGCCTTCTAAATCTGCAGCATGTCAGATCACACTGTTCCACCAAAAAAACTCTGGTTCTTGAACCGGTTCTGTTTGGGTTTCTCTGATCCTTGATGTTTTTTAGAGAACTGACCCGTGTTTCCACCAGTTTTTGAGAACCAAGCATGTACCATCAACGGTGGGTGTTGCGCAATGACAGTAAAGAGTCGTATCGTTTTTATGCTAAATGAATCGCTCATCTATCGCTGATAAGACGACGTATACAGCGACTCTGTTCCTGTTGACGTTGTTGCTGTCTGAAAAGGCGTAACTGTGTTACACTGTGTTCCATTAAATGAATAAATGACCATATGATAATACAAATCAGGAAATCAGGAGTCACAAATGTGACTAATGCCAGCTAATAAAGCAGTTAGCTATAAAACAGAAGTTGGTTAGTCGGTTTGCTATAATTAGGTAACAGGAGAACATGGGACAATTGCAAAAAGCGTACTTTTATATTTTCTTATGTGTAAATAGTTAGAGATGTACAAAGCCTAGATTAATATTGTTTTAGTCAATAAAAGTAATACATCAAAAGGAAAAAAACTTTAATAACTCTATATAACTCAACAGGTAGCAGTTTTGTGATACTTTTTATTTGAATGACAAATTATCGTTTGGTAATGTTACTACAAATATTAACATTTAGCCTGTAAGTACTTGTCCTGTACATGAGAACTTTTTACCGTGTGTGTGTGTGTGTGGGACGACTTCCTTGTTCGGTGCGACAGAAAAACAGGAAGTGACAGGATTACTGAATGGAAGACTTTATCACATCCGCCTTTTTGTTTTGATTCCTGCATAGAAGAACTGAGCAGGATTTCTGAACCTCTACTAGGTTAAAAATAAATAAAATGATGAATTAATGATGAACCACTAACCACAAGGGTTTGAACTTGCTTTAAAATCTCAGCAGAGCCGCGGACCTGGTCGGGAGTCCAAACTAATACAGAGTTTTGGTGTTTGCAGTTTCAGGACTGCTCCAGAAGCCTGTTTAAGGGGAACGGGGGGTCACAGGGAGCTTAGTGTGTCCTTCCGTACACGATAAGATCTGTGTGGGAACCATCCCCGGTTCTGGACTGCGTTGTTTGGGGGGGGGGCAATGTCCACCCCAGCGCCACCATTACGCCAGCCCTGCCTGTGTTACTTTAGTTTCGCCTTAAGCCGGATACGAACCTAGGGTGGAAAAATATGCGTGCTGTGCTCTACCCACTGCGCTACTCAAACGGAGGTGCATTAAATAGGTTGTTATGCTGATATGCCTGCGCACACACAGCGTTACTAACACTAAAAGTGAATACTACTTAAAATAACAACCAAACGCTTTCTAATTCCCACGGTAGAGGCAGAAGCAGGTTCAGAGATAATAAAAAAAAAAAAAATAGCCTTTGCTCGCGTTGCGCTTGGAGGGGCAGTGAGAAAATTTAGTATCTCCAGTTCACCTCACTTGCACGTCTTTGTACTGTGGGAGGAAACCGGAGGACCCGGAGGAAACCCACACAGACACGTGGAGAACATGCAAACGCTGAGTGGACTCACCTGGCTGCTCTGAGGTCGAGCAGGTGCTGCCAGCGCTCGTTCACTTTACTCAGTTTGTACTGGATCTCGGCCGCTTTGTTCTCATGACTGGCCTGAGCCAAACGCTCCCCCATCAGCTCCAACTGCTGCTTATTCTCCCTCACCACCGATATCTCCTCCTGATAGTCCTGTACACACACACACACACACACACACACACACACACACACACACACACACAGGAACATATGAAACCTTAATGATGCTTCTTTAGGTTCATCAATGCAGATAACTTTGTGTTTAGTTGAGGGCGTAGTAATTTTATTAGATAGATAAGACAGACAGAAAGACAGACAGACAGATAGAGAAAGATAGATAGATAGATAGATAGAAAGACAGACAGACAGATAGAAAGACAGACAGATAGAAAGACAGACAGATAAATAGACAGATAGATAGATAGAAAGACAGATAGATAGACAGACAGACTTATAAAGATAGACAGACAGATAGATAGATAGCTAGATAGACAAACAGACAGACAGACAGATAGATAAATAGCTAGACAGACAGACAGACAGACTTATAGAGATAGACAGACAAATATATAGAGATTGATGAATAAATAATAGATAGAGACAGATAGAAAGATATAGATAGACAGACAGATATATAGATGGACAGATAGATAGACAGATAGACAGACAGATATACAGATAGATAGACATATATATAAATAAATAGACAAACATACAGATAGACAGAAGGACAGATAGACAGATAATAGATAGACAGAAAGACAAATGGATAAACAGACAGATAATAGATAGACAGATAGATAGATGATAGATAGACAGTAAGACAGACAGACAGACAAATAGACAGATAGATAGATAGATAGATGATAGACAGAAAGACAGATAGATAGACAGACAGATGGATAGACAGACAGACAGACAGACAGATAGATAGATAGATAGATAGATAGATAGATAGATAGATAGATAGATAGATAGATAGACAGACAGACAGATACAAGCAGTCACTTCACGGGTCATAAAATCGGAATGCATTGTGGGAGATGCAGTTTATGCAGGATTTTAAGACAATCATGCATTTTTTAAGCTCTCGCGGTCCACATAAAATGACGTGGCGGGTTCCGATTGAGTTTGACACATGAGGTTTAGGGCTAAACGGTGAATGGAAAAGAATAAGATTATCTGGCAATAAAGGCGTTCGTTAGATGTCTTGTTAAAGACTATCTGTTCATTTATTCAAGTGTGCAGCTGCATTATTGATGCATTTGTTCTTAAATCTCTACCCCATACACATTCAGACCAAAATAAAGAAAGAAAGAAGATCACATCTGTGTGGTCCGTTATTATTCTATAAGTGACGGTGGTTTGAGGTCAGAGTCCAAGTGCTGCTTCACCTTCTTGAGTTTTTCGATCATGTCCTCGATGCTGACGTCTCCGTTCTGAGAGACTTTACTCTCCATGTGTGTGAGCCACTCGCACAGCTCCTTGTTCTTCTCGTTGAACACGGCCCACTCGTTCAGCTTCTCGCTCACCTGCTGCCTGCGCAGAGTCAGCTACACACACACACACACACACACACACACACACACACACACACAGAGGTCAGTTTAGCAGTGCACTGATAGCCCATGGTAGAGTAAAAATAACAGGAACATGAGTTAAGCGGTTGATAAGAGAGGAAATAAAGATAAGGCACTGAGAAGAGGGCGTGTCTTAGATAACTTAAAATGCTCCTACTGGGGCGCCTTAATTCAAATATGCTGGACAAATATGCTGGACGAATGCAGAGCAACCAACAGAGTTCTTTTCCTTCCTTATTTTCTATTTTATTTATGCATTTTCTCCCAATTTAATGTAGTCAATTTTGTCGTCCGCTGCTGGTGGATCCCTGATTGCAGTTGAGGTGGGTATATTGCTGCTCACGCCTCCTCCGGTCATCCCGCCCTAGCAGAAACGTGTAGCCGACCGGTGGCGTGCTAGTGGAATATCCTGCTGCCCCGGAGTTCTTTTCAAATGTAAATATATTCTCATTGATGTTTAATCTGTGTCGTTTATTTGTAAATTCGGGCTCATCAGGGACAGTTTAAGCGTTTTCGGTACACGGAGGGAGACGTTAGCGGGCGTGCTAGGGGGTTGTGCCACCTTAGCTGTTAATCTGAAGGGCCTGAGGCTAACTGTGTTAGCCTACTAAGCTAAAACTGTGGTGACGTAATCTCTGTCTAATGAGTTCGATGTCCAATTAGAATCCTTTCTACTGAGGCAGCCGGTCAGTAGGCAGCAAGGCAGCTCACTACGAAACAGTGCAGTGTGACAGCTGGATGAGGAATGCGAGTGTGGAACAGTCGTGTGGGGACTGTACTGGGATGAATGGAGCGTGTGTGAGTAATGAGGATGAAGGATTAGAACAGTTGTGTTGAAGGCACGTGTGTTGACTGGGACACGGCTACAAACGTTCGGCTCCCTGGCAAGGCAAGACAACTGGCACCCGACACGCATAAGGCCCAACGAATCATCCAACCCACTCCCACACCACCACCTTAAAGTACTTCTATCTATCCATCATCTTCACTGTGACTGGTTGTGTGTACCTGGTGGCAGGTCTCCTCCCACTGTCTCTGCAGCAGTTCCAGTCTCTCCTGCAGTACAGTAAGGTCATCAGAGCTCAGGCTGCTCGACAGCGAGTCCCTGAGAGCACAGAGAGCGGCGACGTCGTTCGACCAGCCCTCCGTGCTGCCCTCCAGCTCCTGCAGGCAGAGAACAGAAACGTTAGGCGTATCGATACCACCTACTGATCTGGCCACTGGATAGGAATCGGTACTAGGAATAAAATATAATGATAATAATGATATTATTAAAAGTACTGTTTTATAAAAACACAGAGCTATAGTTAAGGCTCAACTAAATTCATAGGAAATGTGTTTTATTTTTAAATCAGTTATTAAATTACACTCATAAACGGAATGATAGAATAAATGGAAGCTACTATGCACAGCACTTTACATTTTAGCAGCATTTAGCAGACGCTTTTATCCAAAGCGACTTACAGTCTAAGCAATTGAGGGTTAAGGGCCTTGCTCAGGGGCCCAACAGTGGCAACCTGCTACCTTTTACTTACTAGTCCAGTGCCATAACTGCTAGGCTACAACTGCCCTATGGTTACCTTAATGGTTAAATCTAACCTGGAACAGACGGGCAGTTGTAGCCTAGTGGTTAAGGTACTAGACTAGTAATCAGAAGGTTGCTGGTTCAAGCCCCACCACTGCCAGGTTGTCACTGTTAGGCCCTTGAGCAAGGCCCTTAACCCTCAATTGCTTAGACTGTATACTGTCACACTACTGTGGGTCGCTTTGGATAAAAGCCGGAAATGTAAATATACAGCCGCCCACCCTCATCCCCTGGCGTCCAAAGAACTGGTTTGGAGTTTTCCAAACCGAGTTACCCGAGTTGTGTTTTTAGCTGCTTTAGACTAACCGATTGCTAACTGAATTGCCGTAGGATTGCTAGGACGCCTAATGGTGCAAATTACTTGAACGCTACACGGCAAATTAAGTAGGGCCTTAAGAGCTATAAGTAATATTTTATTAAGCTACCAAGTGGTGCTTGGTAAGCATATAATCTCAGCTAAGCTCATTCCACTAATATAAGTAAAAGCTATAACACAAATATATACCTTGCAGCGGATCTGCTCGTTGTGTAGCTCCTCATGGTGATCGGGTAAGGGCAGCGAGAGCTTTCTCTTAAAGGCTCTCAGCTTTTCATGCGACGCTCCAATTCCTTTTTCACACTGCTCCCAGTCCTACACACACACACACACACACACAGTTCAGATACATCTCAATTCTAATATCGGAAACAATGCTGGGTCATACAAACGCACGGCCTTTTCATGTATGTGTTCTGACTGCACATGCACAAATTCCCACAGACATACTTCAAAGCCGTGTGAGCAGGTACAATCTCCTTGGGACTACCACGTCATTACCCCCGAACGATCCCGTGTCCAGTAGATGTAACACACGCCCGGGTAAAGTTGTGTAACTCGCCTTTAACAGAGACAGCAGCTCTTTCTTCCTCTGGTCCAGATGGATGCTGGTACTCCTCCACCTCTCCTGCAGATCGGTGAGCTCGTCCTGTAACAGCGCCTCAGCCTGGGCATCGGCCGAGAGGAGCAGCTGCCTTCCTGCTTCCACCGCCAAGATGTAGCTGCCCTGCTGCCTCTGCAGTACCCGCTCCTTCAGCTGAGGGGAGCACAGGGCAATTTACAATGCGTGAGGAATATAAAGCTACTGAATAATATACAATATAAGTTCATATGTTACCAGTATATAATGCATACTGACCCCAGTATATACTGTATTCTGCATACTGTATGTAATATATACTGCATTCTAGGGATGTCCCAATCTGATCTCAAAGATCGGAATCGGGGCCGATCAAGGCATTTATTAACTGATCGGTATCGGATCGGGATCAAAATTAATGATCGGGATCGGGAACATCCCTACTGCATTCTGTACTTAGTATATACTACAACCTGCATACTGTACTTAGTATATACTGCATACTGTAAACTGCATACTGCACTCAGTATATACTACATAGTAGGGATGTCCCGATCACGTTTTTTTGTTCCCGATACCGATTATTAATTTTGATCCCGATCCGATACCGAGTCTCAAACCGATTTTCTAGATATTGTCTAGATAAGAACTGGATAATACTGTTCACACAGTGCACACTTCAACTACATTACAGTTATTCACATTAATCCAGTGTACATGTTTAACAACTGAATAGCTCTGCAGTGCTGATGGGAAAAATGCTGCATCCAAGCTATTGCTTAATGTTTTTGTATTTTTACAAAATCAATCAAAGTGATTGAGATAATTACAGTTTTACTTTAAACTTTACATTCGAAGAAAAAAAATCTGTTTAATGCAGTGATACACTAAACATGAACAGAAATCTGTGTAGCAGCTTAACTTAAATTAAATTAAAAGCATTACAGTAAAACCTGAATACCAAAATAAAATGGACAGGCTCTTTTGTTATGAAGGAAAGCCAGTTTTTAAAGTGCTTGTATTGTGACGATGGTTTGATGGACGTTTCTATGCGAAGTGAGTGTGTTTTGACCCTTTGGGGCTTCCATAGCGCGTGGAATAGCGTGCTTGACTCTAGCTGTCCGCTATTCGGAACCGTAACAGAAGAAGTTAATAAAGTGTTCTGCTCCCGACAATATGTGAATATAGCGTGTATTTATTTCTTTATTAAGCGAGTGCATCACTACGTTGTTTTGTAAGCCGGAGTGATCCTCGACTCACACACCATATAAACAGTAAAATTCTACAGTAATGAACGCAGCTCTGCTCCCACCGCCTCGTGAAACGCTCACAGCGCAGACGTTACACTTCACTGCTGGACTTGTTTCACTTTCCAATTCAAACTATTTCCACACAGCGGACATGCTGATGTAAAACAAAAGATCGGGATTAGGATCGGGTTTGGTAAAGCCGATTCCGATCAGTTAAAAAATGCCTCGATCGGCCCCGATCCCGATCTTTGAGATTGGATCGGGACATCCCTACTACATAGTAAACTCAGTATATATTGTATACTGTACTTAGTATATACTGTATACCGAACTCAGTATATATTCTATACTGTATACTGCACTCAGTATATATTCTATACTGTATACTGCACTCAGTATATATTCTATACTGTATACTACACTCAGTATATACTGTATACTGTACTTAGTATATACTGTATACTGAACTCAGTATATATTCTATGCTGTATACTGCACTCAGTATATACTGCATACTGAACTCAGTATATACTGTATACTACATACTCCAGTCTCAGGGACGTTTCAGTATTTATTCATGGCGCACCTGTATGTGGTCGAGGATTCCTCGTGCCTGCTGTAGCGTTGCCACCAGTTCTCCCTGCCGCTCCTGAGGCTCCAGCGCCACCTCACGCAGCCAGTGTCTCAGTTTCTCAGCCATCTCGGTGTAGCGCTGCCACTGGCACACCAGCGCATCGATGATGCCCCGTCTCTGCTGGGCTCTCCGTACCACACCCTGCCACTGATTACCCAGCAGTGCCAACTTCAGGCCAAAGTCGTCTCTACAGTTTAACAGAAACAAGAACAAGGTACGGTAAATGAGGCAAATGAGAACGTTATTGCTCAAGTTTTTAATAACAATTCAGCCAACCTGTCCTCCACTCGTCCCTGATTGAGGAGCTGATGACCATCGCTAATGATGGAGTAGAGGATCTGCTGTCGGCTGAACATCTCAGTCTGAAACAGCTGAACATGCAAACAGGCAAAAAAGATGGAAAAGGATTCAGTGAAAGCAGCATTGAATGTATTCGATAGCATTTTGATAAGCAAGTAAACATTCAAATAAAAAATGCTGCATTATCAGCCAGTGGAGGCCTAAATCCTCACACTCTTGCTCCCAAATATGAGGGATCTTCAAAAAGTTTCCTCACTTTTATATATTGGTTATAAGCGGTGAGGGAGGGAGGAGGAGTAATCGGTCGTGTCTGAGAGACTGAGGGAGCTTATAGTCTGGATTTAGCTCCACCTTTTTGGACGCTCAAAGAAGCTTTAAGAGGAAGTAGATTTTCATGTGATGATGTGAAAGCAGACAGCTTTTCAATGGACGCAAGGCACACAGGAACACCCTGGACGAGGCGCTAGTCCATCGCAGGGCAGAACTACAACTATTTATCATTAAAATCAGTTTAAATGGCGAGCGGGTGTCACAACGCCCTGACTTCACACCACTGTGTGGAGTTCGAATCACAGCAGTGGCCACCAGTCTGGCCGGGATTGGTAGCGTGGTGATCCAGTCTCTCTTGATAAGATCTGGGGTTGTGCAAGCAGCTGCGGATTCACATCTGGGAATTGGAAAAGACTAGATTGGTGGATAAAGGGCAGTTGTAGCCTAGTGGTTAAGGTACTGGACTAGTAATCAAAAGGTTGCAGGTTTAAACCCCAACACTACCAGGTTGCCACTGTTAAGCATGGCCCTTAAGCAAGGTCCTTAACCTTCAATTGCTTAGACAACATACTGTCACAGTACTGTAAGTCGCTTTGGATAAAAGCGTCTGCTAAATGCTGAAAATGTAAATGTAAATGAATGTGTTCACATTTTTGTTCTAAACTATTTTTGATGGTACCTCATGCTCTCTCTGCTGCTCCAGTAGACTTTGGTAATTGCCAGAGATCTCGGCAGCCAGCTTCTCCTCCGTCTGGGTGAGGAAGTTCAGCCATGTCTCACACTTCTCCAGGAAGCTCTGTCTGTGCAGCACCACGGCCTGCAGCTTACTGCACACAAACACAGAACAGTTAGAAAGTATTGCAATCGGACCCCTTTACTTCTTTTGCACACGTCATTGAGTTGTGTGTTGAGTTTACAACAATGTGGTGTAAATTTAAGCCCTTATAGACTAAACTATGCTCAATGAATTCAAATCGCAACAGGCAGACTCCTCAATAAACTAAATAAAGCAAACAGAATTCACCCAACCACAGCAAAAATGATTCAGCAATCAAGTCCAGTGTGTACGTGTGTGTTGCTGTTGATGTTTTAGCCATGCTACACTGCTACTGTGTGTACCTGAATCTCTCGGTGGTGTGTGCAGAGGTCGAGTTCCAGCTCCGGTTCAGGTTCTGAAGGCTTTTTATCTCCTGGTCGTTCAGAGGAAGCCTGTAGCCTGTGTTATTTACTCGCTCCAAGTCAGGAGACAAATGGCTTAGATTCAGCATCTGAGCCTACAGAAATAAACACACACAAATATTAAACACTTCTTGTGATCGAGCGTAGATCATAATAAGTGTTTACATGCACACTAACAAATCTGATCATCATCTGATTAAATACGAGCTATTATTAAAATGTAAAATTTTGCAGTTGGGAAGTAAAAAAAATCTCATAATGTCACGCCCCCCTGGACAGGTACTCATGACCCCCCTCTCCCCCCACAGACACGGCAAACTGAAAACGTAAAAGCCCTCATTCTTCAGGATTTAGCGGCTGGTACCTTCAGTTTCTCCATGCGTGCCAACACAACAGACAGATCTGCAGACGGGTCAAGATCCAACTCCTGCAGAACCGTCTCTGCTTCCTTCGGCCACCGACTGAGAGAGTTCAGCTGCTCCCTGAAGTTCTCGTAGTCCTTCAAGCTGACCTGAGGACACAAAGCAAACAAGCACATGAACAAATAGTCAGCAAGATTTATGAACTGAAAGGTATGGAGCTCGATGCCCAAGATAAGTCAGGAATACCACCTTGCCAATACAGGTGTCACATACATGCAGAGATGTTCACAAGTCACAAAATACGAGTCGGAGTCGAGTCACGAGTCAATATAATCTACACAAAACATATATTATAAATGTAGTGTAGAAATATAGAAATAATCTGTAAGTTCAGATAAAAACAACAACAGATTAGCGAGTGTATTTAGTCGTTTTACTTCGTGTCTTTACTTTCCTCCTCATTGTGTAAATGAATGTAATTTCTGTAACAAGAAGGTTCCAGTTAAAAGCTTCAACTGATACGTTTTGTTTTCATTACAGAACAAAAGCGCTCGATAAATCACGGCACAGCGGCCAAAATCCCAAACACAGCAAAAACAATCATAACCGCTGCTTACCTTAGCTTCTGTTCTTCCAGATGCTATTACATTTATAAGCGTGCGTCCCATTAGGAACAGAATCCGTTATTTTGTAAATGTGCTTATAATTAAAAACCTCCAAACTTTTCCCGGTCGTGAAGTAAAACAGGAAGTGGTTAGAAAGCCGATCGAGCGTTTCATTACCACGTCATCTGTGTGACGCAAACCGAATAAATGCAAATAACAGCATTTCTTACTAACAATTACAATCAGAAGCTCTGATTGGTTCAGAAAGCGGTTCTTTCACTGGAGCGTTCCATTCACCGCAGCTGTTACTGTGAAGTGCACTACGTAGGGTATTCCACCAGTTTAAGTGAGATTCAGATCCAAAGGTAACGAAAACGTTCAAATGAAGTGAACTTCAGACTGTGTAGGGAGTAGGGAGCGACGCTTCATCACTACACCGGAAGCTGGCTGGAACATTTACTCATTGTGTGCGTCGCGGCCAAGACGGGTTAATTGTCACACGTAACACATGCTGACGCTAGAGACTTTTGTTGTTTACGAGTCATTTTCACGAGTCGTGAGTCGAGTCCGAGTCATTTGAAACGAGTCCCCATCTCTGCATACATGTGGCTCAAGCTTATGAAACAGACAATAAATGAATGAATGAATGAATGAATGAGTACTAACCTCTAGCAGAGCCTGCTGCCGGTTGAGGCTGGTCCCCAGTGTGGTTAGCCGATGACCGAGTGACAGGAAGTCTGTGTGGAACGTGGCCATCGCTGAGGGTTCCACCTGCATCCTCAACTGCTCCTCCACTTCGGTCAGCCGCTGCAGAGCGTCCTGCACCGAGCCGTGATCCTTCAGCAGGTCCTGAATCAGTATAACGGTGTTACTTATAACAGTATATCGTCAGTAAACATTTAAAAATGACATTTACAGCATTTAGCGGACAGTATTCACAGTATACAGTCTAAGCAATTGAGGGTTAAGGGCCTTGCTCAAGGGTCCAACAGCGGCAACCAGGCAGTGGTGGGGTTTGAACCAGCTACCTTCTACTTACTAGTCCAGTACTTTAACCGTTAGGCTACAACTGCCCCATTTTATTTATTTATTTATTTATTTATGCATTTTCCTACCGATTTAGCGACTCAATTTGTCTTCCGCTGCTGAGAGATACCAGATTGCATCCGAGGAGAGCACGCCGCTGTACACGCCTCTTCCGACACGTGTACGGCCCTCCTCTACTCGCCCCTGCATTCTGCACGGGCGTCTCTTCCGCCAACCAGGGTCCTTACACAGCGTATGAAGACCCACCCACACACCCACATATAGTCCGGTCCCCACCCCGCAGATACGGTGGCCAATTACTATCTGCTGCAGGCACTGCCAGTTATGCCCGCCAGATGGCGCCCAGCCGACGGGTGGCAACACGGAGTTTCGAACCGAGGAGTTAACGGCCCCATTTTAAAATCCAACATCTTATAGCAGAATAGTTGCGGAAGTGATGTTATGAGCTTAGTACTATTCTAGTGGGGAGCCTGTTTTGTAAGAAAACGGAGCGCCTGGAGGAAATCCAGGCAGACACAGGGAGAACATGCAAACTCCAACACTCCAGCTTCAAAATGCTGCTTGAATACTGCACAGTGGGGGACAAAGGGAGCCTAGTGGCTAGAGCTTTGGGCTATCGATCAAAAGATTGTCAGTTCCAATCAAGGCTCTGCCGTGCAGCCACTGTTGGGCCCTTGAGCAAGGCCCTTAACCCTGTCTGCTCCAGGGGCGCAGAAACGAACACCTTTTCTCGTGTACCTCTCATGTATATATATGGCAAATAAAGGTGCTAGACAAATGACCTGGTTAGCTCGGTGGTTAAGGTACTACTGCTAAGGACTAGTCATCGGAAGGTTGCCACTGTTGGGCCCCTGAGCAAGGCCCTTAACCCTCAATTACTCAAACTGTAAAAAAAAAACTGGATAAAACTGGATAAATGCGTCTAAATGCCACTTTTCTGAAGGCAAAAGAGAATTTATATAAACGTTTTTAAGGTATTTTCATATTTAAAAGCAGGATTAACTGAATCATCACCAACATTATCATCTGTATCATCAGGGGTCAATTCTAGCTTTTATATAGCAGATAAACATGAACTAATCTTTTAAGGCTCACTAATGCTCATTAATGTCTAAAATCTCTTTGTAAGACTCACATTGGCGTCACAGATCCAGGCCTTCACCTCCTCCTCCGTGATCTCCTTGCGTGTGGCGCTTTTGCGTAGCCGCTCGGCCCTCTCCTCCAGCCTCTGCACGTCCCCGCCGCCGCTCTCCTGAAGCTCCTTGTAGCGCCGCCACAACTGCAACAGGCTCTTACTGCTACTCAGCCGGTCCGAGATCTGCTCCAGCAGCGAGTTCCACCTGTCGGCGGGACACAGAACCCAAAACCCGTTACGATCCGATCCGCGACGTGACGGACATGCGCGTGGAAGCGCTCGGACTGAGGTTTACCTCAGGTTGATGTCGGTGAGGGTCGTGTTCAGTGAATCGGAGACGGAGGAGTGACAATCTTTCAGCAGCTGCTCGGTGAGGGAAGCGAACTTCTTTAGGCTGCTCTCCTGCTTCTCCAGCTCCTCGAGGAGGTTCTAACAGGACACAAAATGCAAGGACATCATGTGTTACGTTAAAACTGAACTGCCAAGCTAATTCATGCTTCACTTACACATTAAGCAGACGCTTATATCCAACGTGACACACAAATAATACGAAGTTAAGGGCCTTGCTCAGGGGGCCAACAGTCTCAACTGTTTTGCCATACGCCCTCTGTGGGTCATGATCACAGTCATGGACAATTTTGTGTCTCCAATTTACCTCACTTGCACGTCTTTGGACTGTGGGAGGAAACCCACACAGACACGGGGAGAACATGCAAACTCCACACAGAAAGGACCCGGACCGCCCCACCTATGGATCGAACCCAGGACCTTCTTGCTGTGAGGCGACAGTGCTACCCACTTAGCCACTGTGCCGGCCCCAAAAACCTAGTGATCTAGGGCAGTTGTAGCTTTAGAGTTAAGGTGCTGGACTAGTATTCCAAAGGTCGCTGGTTTAAGCGCCACTACTACCAGGTTGCCACTGTTGGGCCCTTGAGCAAGGCCCTTAACTCTCAATTGCTTAGACTGTATACTGTCACAGTACCGGATAGAAGCATCTGCTAAATGCCTAAAATGTAAACGTACTGGTCTCTCTACATAGACGAACATAACATCATCCTACATGCGCTCCCGAGAAGAGGGCGTGTCTAAATTCTTAGATCCTTTAAAATGCTCCTACTGAGGCGCCTTGATTCTGAGTGATGATCTGACTGAATGACGAGGGAGCGTCCGACGCCTCCTCGGCGCTGAAGGCAATCCCAGCATTCAATGCGGCACGACTTTTCTCACAAAAAAACGACAAACGTGGCGGACGAATAAATGTGGAGCAACCAACGGAGTTCTTTTCAAATGCCCTCAACCCACCAACCCTCAACCCACCAACACACTCACCAGCTTCACCCCACTCACCATGGATGAGGTTACACAGCTCCTCTCATCCAGCAATCCCACTACTTGCACACTTGACCCTATACCATCCACCATCCTCAAAGACGTCTCGCAGGACCTAATCCCCTTCATCACACCCATCATCAACAACTCCCTGACATCAGGTGTTGTCCCTACTGCTTTTAAGAAGGCTCAGGTCATCCCCCTTCTTAAGAAACCTACACTAGACACTATAGACATTAACAACTACAGACCTGTCTCACTCCTCTCTTTTCTATCCAAAATTCTTGAACGTGCTGTCTATAACCAACTATCTGCCTTTCTAACTCAGAATGACCTCCACGATCCGTACCAGTCTGGCTTCAAGGCAGCACATTCTACAGAAACAGCTCTTGTAGCTGTTACTGAGAAGCTTCATGCTGCCAAAGCAGCCACACTGTCATCTGTTCTTATTCTTCTTGACCTCTCTGCAGCCTTCGACACAGTGAATCACGGCATTCTCCTGACCACTCTCTCCAACCTTGGAGTAACAGGTTCAGCATGGCAATGGATGGCCTCCTACCTGGAAGGGCGCTCCTACCAAGTGTCATGGAGGGGATCCATATCTACCCCATGCACTCTCTCAACCGGTGTTCCTCAGGGCTCTGTACTTGGCCCACTTCTCTTCTCTATCTACACCCGCTCTCTGGGTAAGGTCATAGCCTCCCATGGCTTCTCCTACCACTCCTATGCAGATGACACTCAGCTTGTTCTGTCATTTCCTTCTTCAGACACGCAAGTCTCAGCTCGCATCTCAGCATGTCTGCGAGATATCTCACAATGGATGTCAGCTCATCATCTAAAACTTAATCCCAGCAAGACAGAGATGTTGCTCATTCCTGGAGATCTGTCTCCAACCCAGGACCTAGTCATTTCTCTGGATGACTTCCAGATTAGACCATCTGATAAGGTAAGAAGTCTTGGTGTTGTCCTGGATAACCAGCTGACCTTCTCTCCTTATATAGCCAACATGACGAGATCGTGCCGGTTCCTCCTGTACAACATCAGGAGGATTCGGCCATTTCTCTCCAGAGAAGCTACCCAGATTCTGGTGCAATCACTTGTAATCTCACGGTTGGACGACTGCAACTCCCTTCTGGCAGGAGCTCCCATGGCCACTATTAAACCCTTACAGCTCATTCAAAATGCAGCTGCCCGTCTGGTCTTTAACCAACCTAAACACTGCCACATCACCCCACTGCTGCCACATCACCCCACTGCTGCCACATCATCACCCCACTGCTGCCTCACCATCACCCCACTGCTGCGTTCTCTTCACTGGCTTCCTGTAGTTGCACGCATTCAGTTTAAAACACTGATGCTCGCCTACAAAGCCAAAAATGGACCAGCCCCAAGCTACCTTCGTGGTCTAATCAAACCCCGCTCTGTACCACGCAACCTCCGAGCCTCTAGTCTCGCTCGACTTGAGCCTCCATCCAGGACTAAAGGAAGACAAGCATCAAGGCTGTTCTCTGTTCTAGCGCCCAAATGGTGGAACGAACTTCCTCTGTCTGTCCGAACAGCTGAGTCTCTTGCTGTCTTTAAAAAACGATTAAAAACCCACCTTTTTACTAAACACTTAGGCTGATTTGTACTTATTTACTAACATTTTATTCCAATCTTTTCCATTAAAAAAATAAAATAAAAATAAAAAGGCACTTTGGTTCTAACAGGTTTTAGCAGAGTTGTGTTCTTCGACTGTTGTCTATCTAAACTTAAGGAATGAAATGTTCACTATAGAAGCACTTCTGTAAGTCGCTCTGGATAAGAACGTCTGCTAAATGCTGAAAATGTAAATGTAAATAAATTCTCATTGATGTTTAATTTGTATAAAGGTGTAATTATACGAGTGTCGTTTATTTGAGGCTAACTGTGTTAGCTTAGTAAGCTAAAACTGCGGTGATGTACTGTAAGTAGAGCGTCTAAATAATCTGCCCTATGAGTTCAGGTCTTATTAGAATCCTCTCTACCGAGGCAGCTGATCAGATAGGAATTAGGCAGCAAGGCAGCTCACTAGGTTTTCACACAGACCCTTAATTTATAAGACAAACGTTTATTTGGTCAAACAAACACAAACAATGACGAGCACAATGTTGTTTTCCGAGTCAGTTAAGCGTCGTTACCTCCAGGTTTTCCACCTGGTTGAGGACCGCCTCGGGAGATCCGGTGAGGAGTCGGAGTCGAGAGATGGAATAGCGACCCTCCATCAGATAGCCGTGGATCTCCTCGTACGCTCGCTTGTACAAGCTCCACTGCTCCAGCACAGCACGCAGACTCACCTTCACCTGCCCAATCTGCACAAATGCAATAAAAACATCATTATTAGTGCTCAGGTGCTAAACAAGGGCACTCGTACCCTAGCAGGTAAGGTACTGGACTAGTAATCAGAAGGCTGCTGGTTCAAACCCCACCACCTCTGCTGGCTGATCAATAACATCTGTACTGAGATAATGGGGAACTGTGTGTGACTCTCCGTGCACGATACGGATCTCCATATAAACCCGACGCGGTTGGCTAGTACACATGCTGGAGGGGGCGTGTGTTATTCACGGCTCTCCTCAATCAAGAGTGGAGGTCAGTGGAGCCAGTGGTAGCCAAGCGGTTAAGGTAAAGTGCTAGTGATCGGAAGGTTGCTGGTTCAAGCCCGGCTGTTGGGCCCGCTAAATGCCAAAAACGTAAATGTAGGTCAGCAGCAGCAGAGGTGAAATTCGATGGGGTAATTGGATATGACTAAATTGGGAGAAAAACATGCATTAAAATACAGTGTTGAGTAAAAACAAATAAAAGGGATCCACTACATTCCAAACCCACCATTTGGTCCAAGTTTGCCCAGGACTGATTTAACCCCTTAAGAACTTCCATGACGCTTGAGGAAGCCTCTCCTTTCTTGCCCCGGACAAGCAAACACCCCTTCTCCTCGACCTTCTCCAGCTCCTTCTCCTTCTCCTTTACCAGCTCTTCCAGCTCCTGACATGGAACAAAACAAACTCACTTTGCTTTAAACGTTTATTTGAACAAATAACTTAAATCTTTATTTAAAAATAGCAGCACAGACCTGGCAGTCTTTCAGTAGATTCAGCACCGATGCCACGTCCTCAATCATGGGTTTCTTCTTCAGTTTTTCTTCCTGAGTACCGATCCAGGTTCTTAGGTTCTGAACCCCGTTTTCATACTCCAACCAGCTTTCAAGCAGACCCTCCAAAACCCGAATCTGAAGCATTGAGCGAGGTTCAGAACTAGGGATGTTACGATGCACCACAAGACAGTTTAAAATCGGTGCACAAGTGCTACGATTCGAACCGGTAATTCATGTATGATGAATCGATATACACTTTAAACAGCAGAGGGCGCTGGCGCTATTCACCTCGCCTGGTTGACGTCACTACAGGGTTGCCAGGTTCGGAATTTTCCAGCCAAATGTATTTATGTGAGGATACTTTCTTTATTTGTATCGTTTATTTATCTATTTAACGTGAGATTTATTTTAAAATTTCATTTCAGAAACGTGCAGCATTGTTTGGCATAGTTTGTACCTACCTCAGAAATAAAAGGACATTTATTATTTAGATAAATAAAAATTTTTTTTTAATTTTTTAAGAGAAATAATAAAAGGAAATGTCATAATTTGTATTAAATTTCATTGAAGGGTGCATTCACATGAGAAGCGCCATGTTTTGTTTTGGCATTGGCTGTGCCGTTGTTTCCTATGGAGTGTGACGGTGCTGCACTTTTGCCACATTGTGCTTGCGATCTTTGTGCTTCACCCAGTTTGCTGACCTTTTCAAAGCTCCTCCAATGAGACGAACTGTTTGATATGAGGCGGTAAAAGCAACTCAGGAAAAAAGGGGAAAATGCATAAATAGAACTAAATAATTTATGAAAATTAAGCAATAAATGTTTGGTAAATGACTTGATGTATGAAGTACTACAAGATGTGTCCACTGCAAGTCAACCACTGCTTTGAAGTTTCACGTTCTTGCCAGTACAACAGCGACCTCTCCTGTCTGGTCAACCTAACAGCACGTTTAATAATTGAAACCATCTCACAATTACCTGTGGAAAATAAAAGTAAAAGCACCTTTATGATGTTTATTAAAGACTTTATTCACAACAACCAGGCTCTAACCTTCTCAGTGATGAGACCCTGCAGTATCTGCCATCGCCGGTTCATCACTCCCAGCCGCTCGGCGAAGTCGGTCTTGTCACCGCGCTTTCCCTCCACGTCCTGACTGCTGATCTGAAGAACGGACTGGTTGACGAAATCCACCGTCAGCTGCTTACAGGACAGGTCGATCTGAAATCCCTGAAAAAAACAAACATGGTGCTTCTTACATGCTGTCAGTCTTTATGTAGTCAGAAGCTGAGCTCAGCACTGACTCTGTGATATCAGGAAAAAAATATTAAGAAAGATAAACTAAAGATGTTCGTTTGTTTATTAGGACTTTAACGTCACGTTTTACACTGTGGTTACATTCATGACAGGAACGGTCAACACAGTCATGGACAATTTAGTATCTCCAATTCACCTCACTTGCATGTCTTTGGACTGTGGGAGGAAACCGGAGCACCCGCAGGAAACCCACGCAGGAGACCACGGGGAGAACATGCAACCTCCACACAGAAAGAACCCTACTGGTTTAACAGGATTCTTATTTTCAGGACTCATTTTCAATAAATGTTCTTAGAAAAGAAGTAAGAGACAGCCTAATTCTAAAAAAGAACTCTGGAACTTGATTACAGTCTCTCAGAAAGTGTTCTTAGTGCCAAAGGAGGTCAGACTAAATATCGATGTTTGCCAGTAGAAGCCGTTTTTTGTTCTAAAAATTGTGCGTTTTTATATTTTGTGTACATATTTCCTGTATTTCTGGTTTATATCTTATAAAAAATAAATGTGGATGGTCATTAAAACTATGGTGGCCCAAGACTTGCACAGTACTGTATAAAAACTGGTGACAGTTTCCTACCATATCATAAAAAACCTCTTGTATCTGATAATATACGTCAAGTTTTTTCGCTTCATGATTTATATTACAATTAAATCTTTAGCATTTACCAGACGCTTTTATCCAAAGCAACTTACAGTACTGTGACGGTATACAGTCTAAGCAATTGAGGATTAAGATCCTTGCTCAAGGGCCCAACAGTGGCAACCTGGCAGTGGTGGGGCTTGAACCAGCGACCCTTCGATTACTATTCCAGTACCTTACCTGCTAGGCTACAACCGCCTACAACTGCAACCTTAAATTTACCTTGTATTTTTGAATGTAGCTCTGCACCACTTCTGATCCCACTGCTTCCCCGATCTTGTTCTGGTCCTCCTGTATCACGTTCTCCATCAGAGAAATCCAGCTCATCAGTTCTGTGATGGCATGTCGAGACGGCAGCTTCTCCATCTGCAGCTGTCGGGTCCAAAATGAAGAACTTTACCCATTTTTGCACTATATTGTACCCAGTGTTACACAACATACGAGTTCCTCATTCACTCACTCACCTGATGAAGCTTCTCCTGGACCACAGGGATATGGGTGAGCAGATCAGCCCACTGCGTCTCCACTTGGGCCAGCTGAGTCCGGAGCGCCGCCGTGTCCACCTTCTTCAGCCTCAGCAGCTGGTTCCCCCGGCTCAGAACGGACGAGCGCAGAGAGGATCTGGCGTCCACCTCTTTGGAAAATTCCTGCAGATGAATATGGTGGATGAGTGGAGGGAAGCGTATGACCGTTATCATCACACACAGATCTGTGAGGACCTTATTTACAGTTGCACCTTATAACTAAGGTCCTACCTTTAAAGTTTGCTGAGTTTATAAAGTAAGTAATACATTGTACATAGACAAACTATAGGGAGCAGGGTCCTATCATGTCCAGGGTATTCCTGCCATGCACCCAGAGTTTCCTGGTGGAATTGGACCCGCCGCTTTTTGTTCATTTCATTAATTTTTTTAAATGCTCTGGTGGCGCAGTGATCTATCATGTTCAGAGTGGAACCAGACCCACCACGACCCTCACCATTTAGCATTTACAAAAATAAAAACCATAAATTATTAAGCTGTACAAAGTCTGTTCGGTCCTTAACAGATCTAAACAAATGCTTCTTTGTATAAATGCTGCAGTTTTTATAATATTGCTTTATAGTCAGAAGCTAATGTAATTGTTCAGAACAATGTGTTTTATGGCACTTGGTTTACATAAAAGATAGACAGGTAGATAAGACAGACAGATAGATAGACAGATAGATAAGACAGACAGATAGATAAGACAGACAGATAGATAGACAGGTAGATAAGACAGACAGATAGATAGACAGATAGATAAGACAGACAGATAGATAGACAGATAGATAAGACAGACAGATAGATAAGACAGACAGATAGATAGACAGGTAGATAAGACAGACAGATAGATAGACAGATAGATAAGACAGACAGATAGATAGACAGATGGATAGATAAATAGACAGACAGACAGACAGACAGATAGAAAGACAGATAGGACAGACAGATAGATGATAGATAAATAGACAGACAGACAGACAGATAAATAGACAGACATACACGGAAAGACAGACAGATAGATACACAGATAGATAGATAGACAGACAGATAGACAAACAGACAGATACACAGATAGACAGGCAGGCAGACAGATAGATAAGACAGACAGATAGATAGACAGATGGATAGATAAATAGACAGACAGACAGACAGACAGATAGAAAGACAGATAGGACAGACAGATAGATGATAGATAAATAGACAGACAGACAGACAGATAAATACAGACATACACGGAAAGACAGACAGATAGATACACAGACAGACAGATAGACAAAGAGACAGATACACAGATAGACAGGCAGGCAGACAGATAGACAGTTAAATAGATAGATAGACAGACAGACAGACACAGACAGACAGAAAGACGCATAGAAAGACAGACAGAAAAACAGACTTATAGATAGATACATAGATAGATAAATAAATAGACAGACAGACAGATAGAAAGATAGATAGACAGACAGACAGATAGAAAGATAGATAGATATAGATAGATAGATGATAGATAGACAGTCAAGACTTATAGATAGAAAGATATATAAATAGACAGACAGATAGATACACAGATAGACAGACAGATAGACAAAGAGACAGATACACAGATAGACAGGCAGGCAGACAGATAGACAGTTAAATAGATAGATAGACAGACAGACAGACACAGACAGACAGAAAGACGCATAGAAAGACAGACAGAAAAACAGACTTATAGATAGATACATAGATAGATAAATAAATAGACAGACAGACAGATAGAAAGATAGATAGACAGACAGACAGATAGAAAGATAGATAGATATAGATAGATAGATGATAGATAGACAGTCAAGACTTATAGATAGAAAGATATATAAATAGACAGACAGATAGATACACAGATAGACAGACAGACAGATAGAAAGATAGATAGACAGACAGATAGACAGACAGATAGACAGATAGATAGATATAGATAGATAGATGATAGATAGACAGTCAGACTTATAGATAGAAAGATATATAAATAGACAGACAGATAGATACACAGATAGACAGACAGATAGTTTAAATGTGGTTGAGTATGTTCTCACCAGGAAAGCGTGGAGATGATCTCTCACAGTCTCCAGCTCCTGAGGAACGGTGACTGACTGAGTGCTCCAGAACTCCAGTCGGTCCAGAGCTGAAGAGAGCCACTGACCCAACTCCGCAGAGTCCCTCTGGTACCTGAACAAACGGGTCAGTAAACGTCTACAACTGTACATGAAATAGAATTGAAGACACACACACATGCACGGAGACGGACCTGGTGGAGTGTTTGAGGGTGGAGTCGAGGCGCTGCAGCTCCCTGCTGATTTTGGTGGTGCTGCTGAGCCAGTGATCTCCGAGCTGAGTGAGCTGAGCCTCCAACTCCGAGCAGCAAACGCTCAGTAATAATCTCTTCCCGTCCTCCAGCACCTGATAGAGCTGTGGCTGCCCTTCCACCAGGGTGCTCTTCAGAACCTGATGAGGGGGAACAAACCAATAACAGAGGAACGACCATGATGTATTATATAATATACACCGATCAGCCATAACATTAAAACCACCTCCTTGTTTCTACACTCACTGTCCATTTTATCAGCTCCACTTACCATATAGAAGCACTTTGTAGTTCTACAATTACTGACTGTAGTCCATCTGTTTCTCTACATGCTTTGTTACCCCCTTTCATGCTGTTCTTCAATGGTCAGGACCACCACAGAGCAGGTATTATTTAGGTGGTGGATCATTCTCAGCACTGCAGTGACACTGACATGGTGGTGGTGTGTTAGTGTGTGTTGTGCTGGTATGATGGACTTTTTAAACACCTCACTGTCACTGCTGGACTGAGAATAGTCCACCAACCAAAAACATCCAGCCAACAGCACCCCGTGGGCAGCGTCCTGTGACCACTGATGTAGATCTAGAAGACGACCGACTCAAACAGCAGCAATAGATGAGCGATCGTCTCTGACTTTACATCTACAAGGTGGACCAACTAGGTAGGAGCGTCTAATAGAGTGGACAGTGAGTGGACACGGTATTTAAAAACTCCACTCATACCAGCACAACACACACTAACACACCACCACCATGTCAGTGTCACTGCAGTGCTGAGAATCATCCCCCACCTAAATAATACCTGCTCTGTGGTGGTCCTGTGGTGGTCCTGACCATTGAAGAACAGCATGAAAGGAGCTAACAAAGCATGCAGAGAAACAGATGGACTACAGTCAGTAATTGTAGAACTACAAAGTGCTTCTATATGGTAAGTGGAGCTGATAACATGGACAGTGAGTGTAGAAACAAAGAGGTGGTTTTAATGTTATGACTGATCAGTGTATATGTAAAAAATATTAAGCTGGGTGCTCGGGTGCAAGCACACCAGAGCTGACATCTTAAGCTTGTGAGTTCAAATCTCAGCTCAGCTACCAGACATAATAATAATTAGCCTGTCTAAAGGTGCTGGTGTTTCCACTTATTACGTCATAAAACGTGACTGAAATTTAAATATCTGGTACCTGGTAAAGTGTGATTCTTTCAGTCAGTCGTTCCTCGGTCTCCTCCACCAGTCCCACAGTGGGAATGCTGCTCTCCACCATCTCTAACTGGTTATACAGGGCCTGATAATCTCCTACCAGTCTGCTCCATGACTAAAGCACATAAAACAATAACAGACCCTTCAGTAAGCAGCTGTAACTACTATTAAAAAATTAAATTGTCAAAACGCAGTCAAAACACAACACACACACGCACCTCTAGGATGCCCTCCAGTTCTACTCCTCTCCTATGGGCTTGTTTGAGGACAGTCTGAGCCTGAGCTACAGTCTGTTCTAGAGTCTGAGCTTCTCTCTGCACCATCACCACACTGACCTGCTTGAAGAAAGCCTGGGTCAGCACCACATGTGACTCCAGACCCTGAAAAAACTCCTGTGGGAAAACGAGCAAAAGAAAAGAACACATCAGACATCAGTAACAGTTAACACAGCTCAGTGAAAGTACTATAAAAAAATTCTCGATTATTTCAGAGAATCAATGGTGTCAAATATTAAACAGGCCTCACTCATCCTCTATCTGTGCCAGACATGGGCTCTTACAGTGCAAAGTAAGGTACAAGATATCCTTTATTTGTCATATATACATATACAGGTGTACAGTACAATGAAATTCTTTCTTCGCACATCCCAGCTTGTTTGGAAGTTGGGGTCATAGTGCAGGGTCAGCCATCGTACGGCGCCCCTGGAGCAGAGAGGGTCAAGGGCCTTGCTCAAGGACCCAACAGTGGAAAAACCTCATCAGCGTGTGAATATGAGCTGAATCTTCATTAGTGTGGAATAAGCGTCAGATCCAGGGTTACAGCTCCACATGTATCTGTGTTTATCTGGATTTTCCTCCCTGTTTCACTTTTAAACTTGTGTTACAGCTCCAGCTTCTGTTTAATGTAGTAAAAGAAGGAGACAGGAGCACTAAACTTCTCTTCATTATTACTGCTCATAAGTTCCTCCACTAATCACATTCCTCACTCGCTGTTTTACTACAATAAGTCGCTTTTATCACATCATATCAAACAGTACGTCTCATTGGAGGAGCTTTGAAAAGGTCAGCAAACCGCAAAGTTCAATCAGGTGAAATCGTGAGCTGCTTCTCATGTGAATGCGCCCTAATGCTATGGAATAAGAATGTCATTTATTATCTACAAGTTTCACTGCTACTACTCTTCTCCTCTTTCCTTCTGCTCCCTCTAGGGTCACTACAGCGGATCATTCGACTCCATCTTGCCCTGTCCTGAACTTCCTCCTCTGTCACACCCTTTATAACCAGCTACATGGCTTCCGTCGACCTCCATCCCCAGCACATGTCAATACATGTCGATATCACCCCTCTGCCCCTATGCCTAAACCTTAAATCTCTCCTCTCTTTCTCTAAACCATCCTACATGCGCTGTTCCTCTCATTAACTCGTTCTTGATCCTGTCCATCCTCGTCATTCCCAATGAGAACCTCAGTATCTTACCCAGAATGTGGTTGTGACGGAAACCTGTTCACCTTCTCGAGGTTAAAGACTGCAAGTCGAGACTGCAGTGCCAACAATGCTGCTCCTACTAGATGTGATGAGTCCCTGCCGTGTTGCACCAAAAATGTCCAGAACTTACAACGGACTTTATCACAGACTGGACTGAACGATGAAGATCTCACATTATTTTTTTGCTAGTTATAACTTTGTTTCATTTAATTTTGTGTTTGTATGATTTGTGTAAATCCTATTTAATTAAAGTATCCTCCAGGCTACCCAGGGAGAATGGAGGTCCCTGCTGAGTCTGGTTCCTCTCAAAGTTTCTTCCTGTAATTTTAAGGGAGTTTTTCCTTGCCACTGTTGCCCTCGGCTTGCTCAACAGGGGTTTTTTTGGTCTGTTGGTCCTGGATTCTGTAAAGTTGCTTTGAGACACTGTCTATTGTGAAAAGCGCTATATAAATAAATTTGACTTCACTTGACTTAATCTTCATCTCTGCTATATCAAGCTCCTTTGTCAGTTTTTGGCAGTGCCGCAACCTCCAAGATTTTTAAGTTATAAAATGTTATACTATTACGTAACTATTAAATGTAAACATACTGTTTGCTCTACAAAGCCCAATATTATTTTAAATCTTAAGTTTTAAGACGTAATAAAGGTCACTGAACTATGAACAAGCACATTTTCCCGCAAATTTAGTAGTGCCCTAACTATAACGTAATGATGCCCATACGTACCCTCATACAGTGTAACACACTGTATAAGTTCATTCTTACCTTGTGCTTGTCCAGGAGGATCTGAACCTCGAGGACCGACCCTACAGTCATCTTCTGATCTGCAGCCATCTTATCCTGGGCCGTGTCTACCAGTTCCTGTAGGTCATGTAAAGCCTTCTCGTACTGCGTCTTCAAAACCAGCGTCTGATTCAGCCCACTCCGCCTCGAGCCAACGATCTCGACCAGCTCCTCATATACGTCCTACAGACACACACGTGACGACAGGGATGACCAAACTGGACCTAAACACGGGTATGGGGGGGTGATTAGTGTGAGATTTACCTGTAGTTTGAGCAGCTCTGGTGTGGTCACTGAGTCTGGCTGCAGAGTTTCTCCTTTAGTCCTCATCTCAGAGACTTTCTGCTCAAACTCCCTCAGACCGTCCTCGGCCTCCGCCAGGGTCTGTTCCGAACACATACAGCGCGGAACCTTTAACTTTTATACATCCAGTAGTACTTTTCACCCACAGAAATCACAATAAATCACCAAAAGATGGTCTATAAATAGCTACACACAAGAGGACACGCTTTAGCATATTTTTTCTATTTATTTATGCATTTTCTACTGATTTAGCATAGCCAATTAGTCTTCCACTGTATATTTGCCTGCTTCACACCCCCTCCGACACGTGTGCAGTCCCTCGACCCCTTCTTTTTCGGTGGATTCACACATGAGGCTCATCCCATTCTGTACATGCACCTTGAGCTGCTAACCAGGGTCCTTACACAGCGTTGTAGGACCCCACTCACTTGGTCTGGTCTTTTCCCACCCAGCAGACTCGGAGGCCAATTTTGTCTAGATTTTGTCTAGATGGCAGAGGAAGGATGCAGTTTTATGACAGGACACAGCATGGTTAACATGTTCAGTGTGGTAGAAGCAAATCCTAGACTATAAATATTTAAAACTTCTAGTTGAAATGTTTATTATTAGTTTAGTTTATTAAAAATGAATCTGGTGTAGTCGTGAATCTGACCTCCATTTGTTTCGAGGCCGGTCGGTCCACAGATCCAGACAGCTTCTTCAGCAGCTGGTGCTTCGCGTCACTCATAGTAGAAAATAACAGCCTCAACTCCGTCTTAATAAATAAATAAAAACATATATAATTAAACACTATGTGGACAAAAGTATCAGGACACCCCTTCTAACTTTTTAATTCCGGTGTTTCAGCCACAACAAACCTTAACAGAGGCTGTAATGGCTGTAATAAATCGATTGTATGAAAGGAAAGCATATGCTCCCAACTTTGCAGCACCAGTTTAGGGAAGGCCCTTTCCTGTTTAAGCAAGACTGTAACCTTGTGCACAAAGCAAAGCTCTATTAAGACATGGGATGTAACGATGCACCACAAGACAGTTAAAAATCGATTTACATGTGTAACGATTCGAATCGGTAATTCATGTATGATGAATCGATATTCATTTTAAACAGCAGAGGGCGCTGGCGCTATTCACCTCGCCTGGTTGACGTCACTGCAGGGTTGCCAGGTTCTGAATTTTCCAGCCAAATTTATTCATGTGAGGATACTTTTTTATTTGTATTATTCATTTATTATTCATTTATTTATTTCATGTGGGATTTATTTAAAATTTTATTTCAGTTTTTTTTACACAAAAGGGAAATGTGCAGCACTGTTTTGCATAGTTTGCACCTATCTTAGAAATAAAAGGACATTCATTATTTAGATAAATAGAAGATTTTATGTAATTTTTTCAAGAGAAATAATAAAAGGAAAGTTGGGAAAAAAATCATATCGTAAACCCAGTATCGTGAATCGCATTGCATCGTGGGTAGAGTGTATCGTTACATCCCTAATAGAGACATGAAGAAAAGCTCAGTTTAAAGAAACTCCAGTGGCCTGCACAGAGCACTGACCTCAGCCCTCGGCTTCGGAATGAACTGGAACGTCAACGGAGGCTTTCCTGACTAATACAAATGCTCTTTTGACTGAACAGGCACAAATTCCCACAGACATACTTCAAAGTCTTGTGAGAAGCCTTCTCAGAAGAGCGGCTGTTGTTATAGCCTAAACGATCACATAGAGGTCACTTTATGTTAATACTATTTGCTTTTAAAATGGAATGTCCAGCAAGCTCGTGGCTGGGTGTCCAAATACTTTTGGCTACACACACACACACACACACAATGGTTCTAAAACCACAGGCATTAATGTAGTGTTGGTCCCCCTTTGCAGCAATAACAGCTTCCACTTTTCTCAGAAAGAGTTGTACAAGATTTTGGAGTGTGTCTGTGGGAATTTATGCCTATTCATCTATTTCGGAGGTCAGACACTGATGTTCTAGCTCATCCCAAAGCTGTTTCACTGGCATTCACCAAACCCAGACTCATCCATCAGACTGCCAGACGGACAAGAGTGACACGTTCCCACTACTCAAGAGTCCAGTAGTGCCCTGCTTTACACCACTCCATCTGATGCTTGGCACCGTGCTTTGGCATTGTGATGTCAGGCTGATGTGTGGAGCTGCTCGGCCATGGAAACCCACGCCATGAAGCTCTTGGCACACAGTTTATGCACTCAGCGACCCCGCTCTGCCACTTCATAGCTGTGTTGAACACCCAAATTCAAGAATTAAGAGGTGTGTCCCAATACTTTTGTCCATATCGTGTATAAATCACGTAAAGCAGCACATTCACCCACCTGAAAAGTGGAATGCTCCTGCACCCGGTCCCTAATACTGTCACATCTCTGCTCCATCAGTGAATCCATCAGTCTCAGTCTCTCCTCCAGTCCATCCAGCACCTCCTCGATCACAAACTGATTCCAGTCGTGACCTTCTCTGTCCCTCACCTTCTCAGCACCTCCCGCCAGCACCTCCCGACACTTACACACCTCATTAAAGACGTTCTTCACTTCCTTATTCAAACCCTGCAGCAGAGTGGGATTTCGTGAGGATTGGCCAACCCTACATCGTATTCGTTCATGTACAGATGTGATTCTGCTCGAACTGTACCTCTAGATGACAGAGCTGAACCTCCGAGTCCTCGGACAGTAGCACAGGACCCAAGAGTAAGCTGTTCTCTGCACCATCCAGCCAGGAGGAGGCAGCACACACGGCCTCGTACAGAGCGCTCTCCTGAGTCTGGTCCTGTTTACCATCAGCACCTCCTGCGGTCTGGAAACAGAACACAGATAATATCAGCACGATTCACGACGTTCATTTTTGGGTACAATTCTGCCTGCTGTCTGTTTACGTTATGAATTCATAGTGGATCCAGATTAGAAATGTTATTAATTAACTGGTTAATCAATAACCAATAAAGAAGTCACTGGTTGATTAATGTTGTTGGTTATAAACAGCATATAAATTCATCTCCAAAAGCTGACGCCTAATGAGGAGAGGCTTCTTCTTCCTGCAAGCTATTCGGGCCCTTAACCAGATACATATATACACTAATCAGGCATAACATTATGACTGCCTTCCTAATACTGTGTTGGTCCCTCTTTTGCTGCCAAAACAGCCCTGACCCGTCGAGGCATGGACTCCACTAGACCCCCTAAGTTGTGCTGTGGTATCTGGCACCAAGATGTCAGCAGCAGATCCTTTAACTCCTGTAAGGTGAGAGGTGGAGCCTCCATGGATCGGAGTTGTTCGTCCAGCACGTCCCACAGATGCTCGATCGGTTCGAGATCTGGGGAATTTGGAGGTCAAGTCAACACCTCAAACTGGTCGTTGTGCTCCTCAAACCGTTCCTGAAGCATCATCCTGCTGAAAGAGGCCACAGCCATCAGGGAAGCGTCTCCATGAAAGGGTGAACATGGTCTGCAACAACGCTTATGTAGGTGCTACGTGTCAAAGTAACATCCACATGGATGACAGGACCCGAGGTTTCCCAGCAGCACATTGCCCAAAGCATCACACAGCCTCCGTCGGCTCGCCTTCTTCCCCCCATAGTGTGATTCATAATGATTGTATATAAACTGCATTACCCTGTTCTTGGTTTCTCAGCAAATTTAATAATGTTAATGCCAGTCTAAGTAACAATAATTCAGGATTTAACACTTTATGATTTGCTAATACACACGCCAACATGTAAATAATAATTGCCTCACTTCAGGCACAGACTAACCCACCCTCTGTGTGCATGAGCCAGCTCTGTTTACAACATCGGAACAAACTCTGAGGTTCTAATCTGAACAGAATTTTAAAAATGCATTTATATTATATAAATCACAACAACAGAACTATTAAACATAATCATAAGCGGTGAAGCTGTTTTGCGTTGCTGTGAGGTCTGTCTGCATGTTAAACCCTGCACATGTGGATCTGAGTGGGGCAAAAATGATGTGGATATTTTGCATCCTGTCTGTCCATTATCTTATAATAACATCACTACTGGTGTCAGGAAAAGCTTTAATTTAGCAGCTGCATATTTATTACTTATGATTAACAGGCTACTGTTTAAAATGTACAATCTGGATTCTGAACTGGTTCTGCTTCTCACAGTGGTTTGAATCCTTACTGCCGCTATCAGTGTAATAAATAAAGCATAAAATGTGTTAATATACGACACATTTTATATTTTAAGGTGATGCTATGTGCTGTTTGGTGCTATTTTAACTGCCAATCAATCAATGGCAGTTAGTAATCAGTTAATAAAAATGGGCACAATTTGTCTCCCCAGTCCCGAGTCTGTCTACTGGGTGCAGTGTAGCTGGTTTAAGAACCTTTGCCAGTCCTTCCAGTCCTTGGTTGAAAGTCTCAAATACAGTACTGGGGAAGGACACGTCTGGAGTGAGCTGGTCCCCTCTGAAAAGGCTTCCGGGGCTCGACACTCGCGACCGCTGAAACACCTACAACAAAGACAGCAATCGAATGTTATACTCAACCACAGCGCTTACAAAAGTACAACAGGCCTAAATAAATGTTTATTCTCTTATGTTTATGATTATTAGTAGTGTTAAGCAGTGGTTTAAACACTATACCGAGCTGAGCTGATCCTCCTGCATGGTGTTAAGCAGCAGCTGCATCTTTGTGTTCAGGTCTTTGTTCAGGTTCTCCCATCTCACCGTCATAAGATCCTGAGCGCTCTCGCTCTGCTCCAGCAAATCCTTCAGGTCTACAGCGCTGTTAAACATAACAGAGACAAATTCAATATAAATGAAGCTACGATACACAGCACAGCTACCTTAAGAGTTAAACGTAAACCTAGAACATCCAGCGACGGTGCAAAGCTTCATGCTCCGTCTCAAATACTGCTTTACATTTCCACCTCTTGGACATTGTGACTAAGCCATTGCTAACTGATTTGCCGTAGGATCACTAGGACGCCTCAGAGTGCAAATTAAGCAGTAACGTTTCTGCTAAACACGAATCTTCAAGTATTACACAGTTTCAAGGTCCATGATGCGATTTAGAGCCCTAAACTATCGCACTAGAGGGTGGATGAGACACCGATCAGGCATAACATTATGACCACCTTCCTAATATTGTGTTGGTCCCCCTTTTGCTGCCAAAACAGCCCTGTAACTGTGATGCTCTGTGTATTCTGACACCTTTCTATCAGGACCAGCATGAACTTCTTCAGCAGTCTGAGCTACAGTAGCTCGTCTGTTGGATCGGACCACACGGGCATCAATGAGTCTTGGCCGCCCATGACCCTGACGCCGGTTTACCACTGTTCCTTCCTTGGACCGCTTTTGATAGATACTGACCACTGCAGACCGGGACACACCCCACAAGAGCTGCAGTTTTGGAGACGCTCTGACCCAGACGTCTAGCCATCACAATCTGGCCCTCGTCAAACTCGCTCAGATCCTCACGCTCGCCCATTTTTCCTGCTTCTAACATCAACTTTGAGGATAAAATGTTCACTTGCTGCCTAATATACCCCCCCCCCCCCACACACACACACTAAGAGGTGCCGTGATGAAGAGATAATCAGTGTTATTCACTTCACCTGTCAGTGGTCAGAATGTTATACCTGGTCGATGTATATCAAATATATTATGTAATTCATTTAATCATTTTCAGTTTAAACCACCACTTTACCCTGGTCAGGGTCCAGGTAGGTCTGCCTGTCCTGGAAACACTCCAGTAGCACACCCCGGACAAGACGACTATCCATCGTGCAGCCTTGGCCTTCCCCCCTCAAACACAGCCAGTCATGTCTGTATTTAGACACCCGACCAGCTGATAGCACCTCTGGAGATTCAAACCCTGGAGTCAAGTCGTGCTTGGTTAAAAAAAAAAAAAAAGACCAGGAAAATCCTGGAGTGGACACTCTAGTGTCCACTGAATATAATCTAAGCAACTGAGAATTAAGGGCCACTGTATAAGGCTATAACTTGCTGGTGATGGGGGTTGAACCGGCGACCCTCTGATCACTTGTCGGTACATTAATCACTAGATTATCACTGCCTGAACATCTGTGTTAATAAAGCTTTACGGTGAAATCAGTTAGTATATAAATCTATCTAATTCATTAATTGACCACCAAATGACCCCAAATCCCATCCCATAATTCCCATAATGCTCTTATAATCGTATTATGACGTCAGCATCACCCAGTACTACATCGCATCCTCTAAAACAGGGAAATAATGTTAGTTTTGTGAAACTGAAGACAAATATAATGAAATATGTTAGCTAGGTAGACGCACCTCTCTCCGTTGGGCGTGGTCTGCTGTGAAAGTAGCTCCTCCCCTCTGCAGGCGACCGACTGCATTAACTTCCTCTGTTCCTCGAGCTGCGCCTCTAATTCCTTAACCAGGCAAAAAATAAATAAAACAATATAACAGGACAGATAAGCCTGTGCTTTAGCGTTTAGTATGGTAGTGGATCGTACCCGCTGTCTCTGCACCGTGTCCTGGTGCTGCTGGGTGCGTGTGGATCGAGCCTGACTCAGCCAGTCCAACATGCTCGGGCTCTGAGACAGCGTCGAGTCGGGCTCACTTTCCTCCTGCTCCAGCAGTGTACCCTAAACACACGATTCAGCAGTCAGGAACATGTTCAATTACACTAAACATGAAAACCTTACATCACCAAGCACAATATGCTGTATAGAGTGGTGTAAATCACATCAACACTGGACTCTGGAGCAAAGGAAACATGTTATACAGAGTGATAAATCACGATCTGGCAGTCTGATGGACGATTCTGGGTGTGGCGAATACCAGGAGAACGTTACCTGCCTGACTGCATTGTGCCAGCTGTGAAGTTTGGTGGAGGAGGCATGATGCTATGAGGTTGGGCTGGGCCACTTAGTTCTAGTGAAGGGAAATCATGATGCTCCAGCATACCAAGGTATTTTATGCTTCTAACTTTGTGGAAACAGTTTGGGGAAGGCTCCTTTCTGTTCCAGCATGACTGTTCCCTCAGTGTACAAAGCATAAACTTGCCTGGCCCTCACACAGAGCCCTGACTTCAACCCCATCAAACGACTTTGGGCCTCCCAATTAATTTACATTTTCGGCATTAAGCAGACTTAATTGTGACAGAATACAATCTAAGCAATCGAGGGCCTCGCTCAAGGGCCCAACGGTGACAACTTGGAAGTGGTGGGGCTTGAACCGGCAACCTTTGGATTACTGGACCAGTACCTTAACCACTTGGCTACAGCTGCTCTACCTTATAATTCAACATCAGTGTCTGACCTCACAAATGCTCTTTTGGATAAATGTGCAAAAATTCCTGCAGATACATTCCAAAAGCCTTTCCAGAAGAGTGGAAGCTGTTATAGCTGCAAAGTGAGGACCAACACCACATGAATGCACATGGATTTAGATTAGGATGTCATTAAATCTCCTGTAGGTGTAACGTGAGGTCCTCTGATGTTGGATGTACGACAGTTGTAGCTTTGCGGTTAAGGTACTGGACTGGTAATCGAAAGGTTGCTGGTTCGAGCCCCACCTAAATTTCCTAGACAAAAACACTATCACAGCACTGTAAGTTGCTTTGGATAAAAGCGCCTGCTAAATGCTTCTGTCCATGCAGTGTGTGTGTACACACCAATCAATAAAGAAACATGCATCCCAAGTCAGTTTAACATTGACAGCATTTACAGTTGTCACACACACACACACACACACACTGCTCTATTATCTTCTCCCTCACAAAGCTTCAGTGAAGACAAAGAGGGTTTCAGTGTGACGCAACACAGCTGGAAAAAAAGAAATACTTTCAGTGTCAGCGCAGTTTGTTTGCCCTCTAAAAGTGTACAAAAACATTATCCAGCAGTTCATACAGAAGATTTAAACACATTAAAACAACGTGTGGCTTATATTAGAGTTTATAACTCTTCCCGTAATACGAAAGAGTGAACTGGTTGAGTGCTGGTGCCCCAGTGTAAAATATGTTAAAGATTAATGGTTAATGGTGGTAGGGGGAGTGGATTTTGATTCCAGTGGTTAAAGTGTTTATTCAGTGTGGACAAACCCCATTTAACCAGAGAGTCCACAATGTTTGTGAAATTGTAAATAGTGCCAAAGTGTCCCTGGAGGGCTCGTGATTGACAGGCGAGGTGTTTCAGGGCACTGTTTTGTTTAAGACTATAATATGCTTGCATTGTTCTGATGTTGTGTTTTTGGCTTGTTTAGAATATACAGTATATATGATACACTGCTAGCCTAGTGGGTTCGAATCACAGTCCTGCCATGCAGCCACTGTTGGGCCCTTGACCAAGGCCTCTAAACCAGCAGTCCCCAACCTTATTGCACCACGGACAGATTTCATATAAGATATAATTTCACGGACCGGCGATGGTGGGGGATTTAAAATAGAATAACTATAGAATGGAAAATCAGTGTGAGTCCTGAGGTTTTTTTTGCTGCAACTAGACGCTGCTCCCACCTAGTGGTGATTGGAGACAATAACACCTGAAGAGTATTGAAAATGTAATTGCTCTTGTAGCAATCTCTAATTATTTATTTTTTTCTGTGCGGCACGGTAATAAATGACCCATGGACCGGTACCGGTCCACGGCCCGGTGGCTGGGGACCACTGCTCTAAACGGTCGGCTGGGTGCCTATAGCAGACTGCTGGGTGGACAAGAGCGGACTAAGCGGACTTCGGTTGCCAAAGGCGCCTGTACAGAAAGTTAAGGAGTGCAGGGATCGGGCGTGGCTCTCCGCACACGGAGCAGATCTTACGTGCAATTCCACTGAAGTATGGGAGAATAAGAAGTGATTGGTGGACCACGCATATATCGGATGGAGTGTCAGGTGAACGCCACTGGGGTCCCCAGCAGCGGTTTGGCTACACTAAACTGGGAGAAAAAGGGTGTAAATGTATAAAAAAGGTGGATTCATTTATTTAAAAACATCTTAAAAGTAATGCCCATGCTCTCTTTTGCAGATACAGACATTTACATGCCAGTATCAGTGCCAGGACTCGTATCAGCAGACCCAGATTGATGACGTGTGTGAGACGCTCACCTGTATGTGCGTGTGCTTGTCCTGCAGGATGCGCTGCAGCTCCAGCAGACTGGCTTTGAGGACGTGCAGTTTGTGCGTGAGCTGCTCGGCGTCCCCTCGCGTTCCCGCCTTCCCCTCCATCAGCAGACTCTCGCTGTGCACCGACAGCTCGGACAGACACACCACCTTCTGCTCGATCTCCAGCAGCATGTTCTGTACGGGCACAGAGCGGGCAGAACGTGCGTACATCAGACTCACGGACGTCCA
This sequence comes from Trichomycterus rosablanca, assembly GCF_030014385.1. NCBI lineage: Eukaryota > Metazoa > Chordata > Actinopteri > Siluriformes > Trichomycteridae > Trichomycterus > Trichomycterus rosablanca. The sequence continues at coordinate 38,607,865 of NC_085996.1, forward strand.
AGTGTCAACAAGAAAATGCGCGTCATGGTACTGACCTGGCAGTCCGTCAGCTGGTCCTCCATGTCCATGTCCTCCTGATGTGGTCGGAGGGCAGAATTTAGGGTGGCGCGTGTGCTCAGCAGCCAGTGGTCGAGCTCCTCAGCTTCAGTGTGGTACCTCTGCAGGGCCTGTTCCTGCCTCTGCTCCTCCAGCTGCTCGTTCAGTCGCTCCTGTGGAGATACAACAAGTCAGCAATGACTGTAGTAACCTACAGTGTCCTAAATACATTTAAAATACATAATAATGATAAAATAGAATTTTTTGTGGGCAGTTTTAGCCTAGCAGTTAGGGTACTGGACCAGTAATCGAAAAGGTCACTTGTTCAAGCCCCTCCACGGCCAGATTATCACTGTTTACATTTCACATTTACATTTTTGGCATCTAGCAGACGGCTTTATCCAAAGCGACTTACATTATAGTTACAGTATACAACCTGGCAATGATGGGGCTTGAACCAGCGACCCTCAGATTACTAGACCAGTACTTTAACCACTAGGCTACAGACTACACTGTTGGGCCATTGAGCAAGGCCCTTAACCCTCAACTGCTTTGGATAAAAGCGTACGCCAAATGCAGAAAATGTAAATGTAAATAATAAGTATAATATAAAAATTAATACGATTAATTGGGGATTAAGGGCCTTGCTCAAGGCTCAGGGGCCCAACAATGGCATCTTGGCAATGGTGGCGTTGGTTCTGACAGCCTTCTGATTACCGCTCAGTCTGAAACCACAAGCAAAGCTATTTACTCCTTGTAAGTGCAGTAGGAGAGGTTTGTGGCTTTTAAAATGATTCCATTCGCATGAAATGGGGTGAATTCTGCCATGCAGCCATGTTGGGCCCTTGAGCAAGGCCTCTAAACGGTCGGCTGGGTGCCCCTCTAGCAGGTGCCTGTAGCAGACAAAATTGGCCTCTAGTCTGCTGGGTGGACAAGAGCGGACTTGGAGTGGGGTTATCAACGCTGTGTAAGGACCATGGTTGCCCAGTGCACCTGTACAGAAAGTGGAGGAGCGCAGAGATCAGGGCGTGGCTCTCCGTACGTGAAGTCGACCTCACGTGCAATTCTACTTCTATTCTAATTCTACTATCGGAAAGAGTGTGTCAGGTGAATATACACCCTCCTTGGACACCATCGGGGCCCCCAGCAGTGGATTGGCTATTCTAAACTGGGAGAAAAAGGGGCATAAAAAAGGTGGATGCATTTATTTTAAAACATTTTAAATGCCCAGATACAGACATTGCTCTCGCGTGCCAGTATCAGTGCCAATATGCAGAAATGGCATAAGCAGCTCTATTTTCTCCTGGTGTTTGGTAGGAGAGGTCTGTGGCTTTTAAAATGCTCCCGTTCGCATTAAACAAGGTGAGTTTGGAATGTGTATGGGTGTCTCAGTTGGTCTATTTGGAACGAGTTGTTTGTAATGACTGTAAACAGGAGCGTCTGTAGAAAGACGCCTATAAAAATCTGAGCTCTTAGATGAAGGTCACATGACTCACCTCCAGGAGCTGGCGCTTGCCAGACGCCTTCATGTGTATGGTGGCCATGCGTTCGCCCAGGACGGTGAGGGTGGAGTGCAGCGCCAGCTGATCGCCCGCGTCCTGTTCGGGACTCTCCTCGTCCCGCCGCAGCTCCTCGGAGAAACACGCCTGCAGAGCGCTGATCTCGTCCTGCAGCATCAGGATCTCGTCCATCAGAGCCTGGACGCAGCGCAGAGCCAGTAAATAACGCCGAGTGACATAAGCACTGAAGTGTGAACTTACACGATATGGACAAAAGTACTGGGACACAACAATTGCTAACAGGTATGATAAACAGTTGAGGGAAGGCCCGTTCCTGTTCCCCTGTGCACAAAGCAAGTTTGATTTAAAGGAACTCCAGTGTCCAGCACAGAGTCCTGACCTCACCCCCACTGAACAGCTCTGGGAAAGACAAATGTCTTTTTTGACTAAATGGGCACAAATTCCTACAGACATAATACAAAGTCTTGTGAGTAGCCTTCTCAGAGTGGCTGTTGTCATATAGAGGTCGCTCTTTATCAGTGGTGGGCAAACTACGGCCCGCGGGCCACATCCGGCCCCTTACGGCCGTTTCATCCGGCCCGCTGAGCATTTACAAGATTGTCCTTTCGAGTAGGGCTTGCAAACTGAATCCCTGAGTCAACGAGTCAGAGATGACTCTTTTCAAATGAATGATTCATTGGAATGGAATCAGGGAGCTGTGCTCTTATCTATAGTAAAGATTCATTCGTTTTGCTCACTTTATTTCTAGTTCGTTTGTTAAAGAGATTCAGTCGTGGTCCAGGCTTTGATAAACAGCTGTATAAACCAATCAGAGCTTCCGAATTCGGGTTTTGGGCGGAATTTCAATCTATCTCTTCATTGGCTGTTGTATAAGTGACAGTTTAGTGAAAAAAATTACCAGTTTCAGCTTTTTACCGCGAAAGCCGACAGAATAAATGATCTAAAATGGTTTTCATTAGTTACGTGGATAAAAACAATTGGGTTTGGATTTGATATATTCTGGAAATATTCTGGAAACATACAAGATGGTCGCCAAGAAGAAAAAAAGTGGATTATATCCTTGATGGAACAACACACGGATCAGGTAAGCAGTGGTTATGATTTTATGCTGCTGTGTGGTTGATCTGGGTAACGGTACTGCTGTTTATCGTGCGTTTTTCATTTTGCAATGATAGCAAAGCATCATCAAATATTGTAATTGTTTATAAACTATAATACGGGTAGTGGCCTGCCATTGTACAGTACATCAAATCAAAATCAAATCAAATCACTTTACTGTCACACATTAAGTCTACATTGTATCGTATCGTATATCGCCACTTCTCTAAAGCATATCGAGATATGAGTTTTTTAGTCATATCGCACAGCCCTACAGTACCCTGCATTTCAGTTGATTCCACTAGTTTGCGCACTTCAAACACTACCGACCTTTGTTAAACTCGAGTCTATCGTTGCCCACCCCTGATCTATATAAATGCCATTTGTTTTGAAATGGGACATCCAACAAGCTCATGGTCAGGTGTCCGAATACTTTTGGACTAAATAATCCGGGTAGGATGTGGGTTTCCTCCAGGCGTTTCTCCCAGCTTGTAGGTGAATTGTCCACTCTAAATTGCCACTAGATGGGAGTGAATGAGTGAGTAAGTAAATGAGTAAATGTATGGTGCCCAATGGCTGGCACTGTACTGGTGCGTGGGTGTTTTCCTGCCTGGCATGGAAACAGGACAGAATCTGTCTTACGGCAACACACTGTGGTTATTGTGCAAAGGAAACTCCCGTAAAGGCCTGGCACAAGCTCACCACCCACTCTGATTAATATTAAGGATGAATGTGTGTGGTGCCCTGACCAGTTACCCTCACGGTTTCCGTTACCTGGTGAGCAGCCATCTGACTTTCGGGACTCTTGCCAGGCTCCAGTCCTTCGCTGAGGGCGCTCTCGATGGACTCCATCTTGGTGGAGACGGACTGTAATGACTCCTGGTAGTGCTGCTGTCTCTCCAGAGCCTCGTACAGACTCTTCTGCTTCTCACTGATCTACACCAGTACACAAAAGATGAAAACAAGCTGGTAAGAGTGGGATAGAGTGTAATGCAGACTGGTAATAGTGGGGTACATAGAGATAGGGTTTAATGTAGACTGGTAATACTGGGATTTTGAGAGATGGGATGTAATGTAGACTGGTAATAGTGGGATGCATAGGGATAGGATGTAATGCAGACTGGTAATAGTGGGATACATAGGGATAGGATGTAATGTAGACTGGTAATAGTGGGATACATAGGGATAGGATGTCATGTAGACTGGTAATAGTGGGATACATAGAGATAGGGTGTAATGTAGACTGGTAATACTGGGATAGGATGTAATGCAGACTGGTAATAGTGGGATACATAGAGATAGGATGTAATGTAGACTGGTAATGCTGGGATACATAGGGATAGGATGTAATGCAGACTGGTAATGCTGGGATACATAGAGATAGGATGTAATGTAGACTGGTAATGCTGGGATACATAGAGATAGGATGTAATGTAGACTGGTAATACTGGGATACATAGAGATAGGGTGTAATGTAGACTGGTAATAGTGGGATACATAGGGATAGGGTGTAATGTAGACTGGTAATACTGGGATACATAGGGATAGGGTGTAATGTAGACTGGTAATACTGGGATACATAGGGATAGGGTGTAATGTAGACTGGTAATACTGGGATACATAGGGATAGGGTGTAATGTAGACTGGTAATACTGGGATACATAGAGATAGGGTGTAATGTAAGCTGGTAAGAGTGGGATGCAAATTATTTACCACATTTTTCAATGTTTCCCATGAGCGCTGTAAATCGTCCAGGTTGGCTGACTCAATCGATTGGTCATAGAGTTCCTGTAGCGGTGCTCTGCTTAATGGGGCTCTTCCAGGAACCTAAAACCCCAGGAGAAGGATCGGTTAGCTTTCAAATAAGATTTCATATGCTGCGCTAACTTAAGGTCCGATGTTCAGCAACTAATAAAAGGTTTACACAGATGCTTTACATTTCTTTACAGTTCAGTTCTGAAGTATGTTTATTTTGAGATCTTGAGTTCTCAAGTTCGAATCTCAGATCTGATGATCAAAGTAAAAGCAGGGAAATCCAATCAAAAGAGAGAGAGAATGACCCACCAGGTGACTGATGGACATTTACAGGATTTTCAATAATCTTTTTATTATAATTTAGGAAAATACATCACTACTACATGAAAAATACCAATCAGTAAGAGAAAGGGGAAGGAAAAGCTTTATTTAAGACAACAGTGACGGCAGCCACTGGCGCTTTTCAAACTGCAACTCATGCAAAACATTCGGGAGGCATTTCCTCATCCTTCCTGTACACATCATATTTTCATACAGATCATATTCCTGAGATCGCTAGTGTCGGGAATTCTTTCCCTGCCAGATAAAAAGCATCCGTTATCCACACCGATCAGCCATAACATTAAAACCACCTCCTTGTTTCTACACTCACTGTCCATTTTATCAGCTCCACTTACCACATAGAAGCACTTTGTAGTTCTACAATTACTGACTGTAGTCCATCTGTTTCTCTGCATGCTTTGTTACCCCCTTTCACCCTGTTCTTCAATGGTCAGGACCACCACAGGATGACCACAGAGCAGGTATTATTTAGGTGTGTTAGTGTGGGCTGGTATGAGTGGATCAGACACAGCAGCGCTGCTGGAGTTTTTAAACACCTCACTGTCACTGCTGGACTGAGAATAGTCCACCAACCAAAAAATATCCAGCCAACAGCGCCCCGTCCTGTGAGCACTGATGAAGGTCTAGAAGATGACCGACTCAAACAGCAGCAATAGATGAGCGATCGTCTCTGACTTTACATCTACAAGGTGGACCAACTAGGTAGGAGCGTCTAATAGAGTGGACAGTGAGTGGACACGGTGTTTAAAAACTCCAGCAGCGCTGCTGTGTCTGACCCACTCATACCAGCACAACACACACTAACACACCACCACCATGTCAGTGTCACTGCAGTGCTGAGAATCATCCACCACCTAAATAATACCTGCTCTGTGGTGGTCCTGACCTACAGTCAGTAATTGTAGTACTACAAAGTGCTTCTATATGGTAAGTGGAGCTGATAAAATGGACAGTGAGTGTAGAAACAAGGAGGTGGTTTTAATGTTATGGCTGATCGGTGTATTTTATGCAGTTGTGTCTTACCTAATCTATTCACGGATGATTTTTCAGATGACTAGCGCTTTGATTCAGTCAGCACGGCGTTAAAATAAATGAGCTTGATCAGAAGAGCGGGATGTACCTGGTTAAGCGAGGCGTCAGCGTTAGGCCCGGGCGAGGGGGATCTACAAGCCGGAGGGGAGGAGACCTCGCTGTTGGTGCCGTCCTCGCCAGACTCCTCCGTTACCGGGGAGAGGAGAGTGTGACAGCGGCCTGCGGTCATCTACCCGCCCGGCACAGGAAACCAGGGTCAGGCAGGAGGTGCAGAGAAAGAACCCCGAAAAAAGAAGCATCAGCGTCAGGAGACACAAACAGAGATAAACATGGAAGGATCAGTTGGGTTTGATTATATTAGGATGAATTTTAGATCTTTATTTGTAGATGAGAAGAAGAAGGAGGCAGCGTGGTTTGTCAGTGCAGAAGCAGATGGATTCGTTTAAAGCAGGGAGGACATGACTAAGCTCTTTTTGGGCACCAAATCATTCTGAAAGCATGCAGTTAACCAGGGTACGAGCTCAGCCAGACTCGAGTCACCCCGTCTACAGGAATACAAACCATGATACTCATGCAACAGTCACCGCAATATTTACATCTGCACACTCAGTGCCAGCAGAGCTGTAGTGCTACAGAGGAAATAAATTATATAATGATTTTAAATAAAAAGAAGGATTAAATCTCTGTAGCAAACTTTATCAAGCTGATGTTTGTGCAATCAAGGCTGCACAGTAGAAGCTGCACTACCAATCATGTGTCCGGCAAGTCCTTGACCGCCGGACTGTTTCCTGGTTCAACGGCCGTTTCTTATTAACATTTTGGACAGATGAAATGGAAAACTAGACGCATCGGTCAGCTGCTTAGATCGAGCATCGTCAAGCATTTTACACAAAACAAAATATATTTCATTAATATAAATGGTGGCGATCTGGTCCCAGTGTGGTTTACAAGATGTAACGTAAAGCCTCCACAAGGGGGCGCACGTGTACAAGTTTGTTTCATTTTTATGGATCTTTTAAATTAGTTTATTTCTTGTTATTATTTTTTCTGTGATAATTTTTTTTGCTCTAAGAAACCCTGGTTTAGAGGAACTTGTGGTTGTCAGAGAACTATTTATGCTCTAAAACTGGCAGAAACTGACCATTCCAGACCAGCCAAGAATTGAATTCTGAAGCTTGATAAATGGCAGTGTGTCCAAACTTTTGAGCATTAAAAAACCACAACAGTTTTTTTTTAAACTTCTGCTTACTGTATGTAACATAATTTTATTTATTAAACTTTATTGCCATGATTAACACATATGTGTCATTTTATGGCAAGCAAGGTATTATGTTTCTGTCTGCTTATTTTATCTTGTCTTTATAATTTGTGCTATTTTATTTACCATTTTTATTTTTATAGCTGCAATTATGTGATATAATTACGCAGATCTAAGTGATTAAGGAGCTGTGGCGTAACTAGGTGCTCATGTGCCCCAGTGCTGCTCGTCCGGCGGGGATGCTACGGGTCTTTTGCTGTGTGCGGTGGTGGAGGTGTGGGAATGAAGGCACACGACAAAATAGAGTCACTTTAACTGTTTAGTCAGGACTTCATTGAGCGTTACAACACTTTAGACTGCCTAGCTCCAGCACCCGAACTACCTATTGGGTTCAATGCTGGGGCCATACGGCGAGTCTCGTATACAAAACTAACTAACTGCAGAACATCTGAACGCACATGTATAAACCGGGTGCTGCATTCTGATTGGCTGAGCTGAATGTCACTCACATATCGCCGCAACAACATTGTAATATAATAACGACCTGGCGAGTGCAGCCAATGGAGGGGCAGTGCGGTGGGGGTTGAGTTCATGTCGTGGAGAGCCCCCCCCCGTGCCATGGGCCCCAGTGCACCTGCCCCCCCCTGACCCCCCGGTAGTTACGCCCCTGTTAAGGAGGGCACTTATGAACCCATTAAGTACACGTGAGCTTATGGATGGCCAAATAGGCTAGGGTAAGTTTGATTATTGGTGACCATGCTATTCTTTGTACCTTTGTACCTCTTTGCAGTCTAGGACTGTAAAAAAACAAGGATTAAGCTTGATTGATATATAAGTTCATACACTGATGGAGAAATTTGAACCCTCAATCTGACATTCATATAAAATCGAGCGCCTCTGCTGGACAGTTTTGAAACGTACTGGCTGAGGAAAAATATCCAAACATAAGAAAATGTGCCGCATATTTGACAGCATTTTTGGATCAACTTACTTGTGTGAATCAGCTTTTTCCACATGAAAATAATGAAGTGTGAATATGGGTCCACACTTACTGATGGACACTTGGAAGCTGCTTGAGAATCGGTATCAGCAGCTCCTGTCCAGACCACATAAACCTGACCGACACCATTCAGTGTAAATCATCAGAATAAGGTCAGTGTGATTTTTTACTCGCTCACCCTGTAAAGCTTCAAAGCTTTTTTGAAAAATGATGAGGCCGACCTTATTAAGAAGTAGATCGTGATGACCTGTCGACTGAAATAGTAGATCTCAAACCATGAAAGTGTGGGCACCCCTGCTCTAGAAACTTATGCTGCTTCCATATTTAGGGATCGCGACAGCAGATAATTCCGGTCCTCATATCTGATTTGGCACAGTTTTACTTCCTGACGCCGCAGACATCTTTATTTTATTTGAGCCTGGAAGTGAGCTCCTTGACTCCCAACATAGCTAATCATGTCTGTGCAGACGCCCAACCAGCCGACAGCACAGCTGAGAATAAAATCCAGAATAAATGTCTCATAAAATGTTTTATGGTTGATTTTTTTTTCTAGCACTGATGGGTAGCTCCTTAGCTCCTCATTTACCTCCACTTACCATATAGAAGCACTTTGTAGTTCTACAATTACTGACTGTAGTCTATCTGTTTCTCTACATACTTTTTTAACCTGCTTTCACCCTGTTCTTCAATGGTCAGGACCCCCACAGGACCACCACAGAACAGGTATTATTTAGGTGGTGGATCATTCTCAGCACTGCAGTGACACTGACATGGTGGTGGTGTGTTAGTGTGTGTTGTGCTGGTATGAATGAATCAGACACAGCAGCGCTGCTGGAGTTTTTAAATACTGTGTCCACTCACTGTCCACTCTGATGAGCGAAGTCAGAGACGATCGCTCATCTATTGCTGCTGTTTGAGTCGCTCATCTTCTAGACCTTCATCAGTGGTCAGAATGATCCACCACCTAAATAATACCTGCTCTGTGGGGGTCCTGTGGGGGTCCTGACCATTGAAGAACAGGGTGAAAGGGGGCTAACAAAGCATGCAGAGAAACAGATGGACTACAGTCAGTAATTGTAGAACTACAAAGTGCTTCTATATGGTAAGTGGAGCTGATAAAATGGACAGTGAGTGCAGAAACATGGAGGTGGTTTTAATGTTATGACTGATCGATGTATGTATATATATATTTACTGACAAAACACACACCAGGAATGAAAGCGGTGCTGTGTGCACGCAGCAATCAAAATACTGTAAACAGTTTCAGCCCTGAGACGTACTGCTAAAATTAGATCTCTCTAACAATGTCGTTCTGCTAAGCTACTGCACAGCACCCTCCTCCCACACACACACACACACACACACACACACACACACACACACAGTGGGACGCAGGAATGTCTATATGTCTCAGCAAAGAGTGCAAAACCTGTATTTATTAAACCACAAAACAATCGCCCGGAGAGTCAAGGCTGGATGAAACATCCGTCCTGTTTCCTGATCCACTCAGGAGCAGTGAGAGAAGTGCATGACGCAGCAGGAGAACGAGGCGGTAATTAACACTGCGGGGAAAACGGGACAGTATGGGGGGGATACATCACTGACACACAGCAAGAACAAACACAGGAGTCAGAAGAAGTAGTAGAAAAAAAAATAGGACAGCAGGAGAAGGAACAGTGGATTCAGAGCCCTTGACTTTGTTGCACACTTTACTGTGTTTTAGTGGATGTATGGATTTGATTTTGAATGTATAGACATGACATTTCTACTCATAAGTCTACACCTAATTAGAAGTATACAATTCAATCAATCAAGGGTTAAGGGCCTTGCTCAGGGGCCCAACAGTAGCAACCTGACAGTGGTAGGGCTTGAACCGGCAACCTTCTGTTCTCTAGTCCAGTACCTTAACCACTGAGCTACCGCTGCCATTTGGAAAACAGATATAGATATCCAGGCTTGTTTGGGAGCTGGGGTCAGAGCGCAGGGTCAGCCATTGTATGGCATTCCTGGATTTAAGTGGGTTAAGGGCCTCGCTCAAGGGCCCAACAGTGGCTGCATGGCAGAGCTGGGGATTTAACCCATAATCTTCAGATTGATTAAACTCTACCCACTAGACGACTGTCCGACCACATTTACATTTGCGCCATTTAGCAGACGGCTTACAATTGTGACAGCACATAATTCAAGCGATTGAAGGTTAAGGGCCTTGCTCAGGGGCCCAACAGTGGCTTGAACCTGCACTAGTCTGTTCTCTAGCCCAGTACCTTAACCACTAAGCTACCACTGCCCTACAATATACATCTGCATGTGTGTGCATGTCTTTTTCCACATATACAAGCTTGTTTGGAAGCTGGGGTCAGAGCGCAGGGTCAGTCATTGTACGGCGCCCCTGGAGCCAAGTGGGTTAAGGGCCTGGGTTAAGGGCCTCGCTCAAGGGCCCAACAGTGTCTGCATGGCAGAGCTGAGAATTAAACCTATAATCTTTAGATTGATAACCCAAGACTCACTAGGCGACCACTGCAATCATTAATTACCCACATATACACAACAGCTAAACATCTCGCACATATTCAGACCCTTAATTCAGTTTGTCGAAGCCTCTTAAGCCTCTTTGGCAGCAGATGGCAAGTCTTTTTGAATACGCCTCCAAAAACTTTCAGAAACCTGCACCAAAGCCATAACAATGTTGTTTTGGCTGTATGCTTCGGGTTATTGTTGTGTTCAAGGGTGAATTTACCCCCAAGTCTGAGTTTGCATAGATTTTCTCCTAGGATGTTGTTGCACTTGCTTTATTTCCACATCCCTCAATTCTTACCAGTCTGTCTGTGCCTGCTGCTGAAAAGCACCCCTTTATTACCATGATTTAATATAATACCTTAGGAATGGTATTATTCATATGATTTGCCAGACATAGTGCCTGCTGTTCTCCTTACGTTGCCAGAGTCATTTACATGCTGTTTGGCAAACTCTAGCAGCCTCCTTTTACTCAACAGTGCTTCTGTCCTACCACTATACCATTAAAGCCTGATTTATGGAGTGCAGCCGAGACGGTCCTTTGCTCATAAAGTTCTCCCATCTCAGCACAAGACGTTTGGAACTCTTTTGTGTGATTGTTGAGTTATTTATTACCACCCTGACCAAGTCCCAACTCCAAGAAGGTTTAAGGTTTTACCCAGTTCCTCTATCTTTAAAATGAACCATAGTTGTATATCTTTGCTCTGATCTACGCCAGGCCATGATTTGATAGAGGAGATTCACAGTTCCTCGGACTTCACTGCTTGGCTTTTTATCTGACGATGCAGGCTGAATCGTGAGCACTTATAAACCAGGTCTGTGCTTTTGCAACCGATGTTCAATCAATTCAAATTCCAGTGGATTCCAGCTGAGCTCTAGTCACATCACGTGATAATTACATTTACATTTTCTGCATTTAGCAGATACTCTTATGCTGAGCGACTTACAGAAGTGCTTCCATAGTGAACATGACCTTACTCTAGTTTAAGTGGACAACAGTCCAAGGATATAAATCTGCTAAAACTCTGTTAGAACCAAGATGTTTTTTAATAAAGAGCATTCATAAGTATGTCAGCTTAAGTGCTTAGTAAAGAGGTGATGAAGGTTTTTAATCGTCCTTTGAAGACAGCGAGAGACTCAGATGTTTGGACAGACAGACAGACAGAGGAAGCTCGTTCCACCACTTGGGTGGCAGTACAGAGAAGAGCCTTGATGCTCGTCTTCCCCAAATTCTGGATGGAGGATCAAGTCGAGCGAGTCTAGAGGCTCGGAGGTTGCGTGGTACAGAGCGGGGTTTGATCAGCCCTCGAAGGTAGCTCGGGGCTGGTCCAGTTTGGCTTTGTAGGCGAGCATCAGTGTTTTAAACTGAATGTGTGCGGCTACAGGAAGCCAGTGAAGAGAACGCAGCAGTGGGGTGAGGTTAATTAAGACTAACAGGCTGCACCTGACTACAGTCGGGCTTGGCAAAGCAACTGGAGTGTTAATTAGTTAAGTTAACTTTCAAAAAACAAGAAGTTATTACAATATTATGATGACCTACAATGCAGGGAAACGAGTGTTCCACTAGAATTGTTTGTAATAATAATAATATTAAATCATAATGCTGTTTAACTTATTGATTACCTTACTTTATTGATATTTATTGAGTCTGTGTGGGCCTAATTTTACAATATTTTCTTTTAGTTTTTCATGTTCTTAATTTTTTATCTCTCTTGTTTGAATTTCATGTTGTCTTAATTGTAACTAAATGTTTGCAAGAAGTCTTTCTGAGGTTCTAGATCTCAGGAATGTTTTAATGCTTTTAATTTTTTTCCTTATGTAAAGCGCTTTGAATTGCCACTGTGTATGAAAGGTGCTATACAAATAAACTTGCCTTGCCTTTGACCTTATAAATGTGAACATTGTATATTTAAAAGCATGAATATATGAAGGTAAAAAATTACTTAGACCTTAATGATATAAAGAAATACATACATTTTAGATGTGTTGGGAAATTCCATGCCATCAAGTGACACTGCGACATACTGTATTATGGCACAATGGTACGTCATCGGCCAAGAAACTTAATCTGAAGGGAATATATATGTTGCAACAAGACAACAACCCTAAACCTACATCCAAACAACTCAAAACTACTTACTAAGACAAAGGGTACGAGTTTAGAAGTCATTCCAACAGTGAGTTTGCTGCTGTTACTCATTTGTGTCGTCTAAACACTTTTAAAACATGTTTTGTTAAGTTTATTAAGATAAGATATTCTTTATTGTCCCCTGAGGACTCTACATAAATACACACATCAAGCACCTATACATAAATCCATATTGCACAATTGTATGTCTTACTGTCACATTCACATTCATAAGCATATTAATACATGCACAAGGTGATGTACTAATCATCATGCACCTACTGCACATGCCACACGCCACACCGCCTACATGCATGCTTGTGTGTGTAGTCCACTCACCATGACAACCGAGGGGTGTGTTGCTGGGTGTTTGGCCATCTCCTCCTCCTCATCCTCCAGCTCGTCCAGGCTGTCCGACAGTCCGGCCACGTCGCTGACCGTCAGCAGCATGGTGGCGTGCTTGGCCTTCACCGTCAGCATCTTACACTTGCAGTTCAGGGTGGCTATCTGCTCCTGGTAGCCTTTTATCTTCTCGGCCAGCTCCTGTCACGACAACACATCCCAGTCGGTTAGCCGGGCCCGGGCTGCTTGCTCGGTTTATGGTTCAGTCCACAGGCACGTCCAAACATAGTCTGGGGGGGGGGGTCATCAGAGGGAGCTGAACCGGTTCACAGATCTCTCCTTATTCCCAGCTCTGTGTTACTGCCTGGTGCTGGAGAAACACCCAGGCAGCCGCTGCTCGCTCAGATGCATTCTGAGCACCCAGCCAATGAGCGCGCTCTCGGGGCGGGACAGTCGCCACGGTCTGGGGGAAAGGCGAGGGGGGAGAGGGTCTGACAGGCACGGCGCCGTGCGAATACAACCGGGGAGGAAGACCAGCATGAGAAAAGAGGCAGGACTTCCTCTTCGACCGGCCAGACACGCAATCAGTAAGACGCCGGCACAGGAAGTTACCTCACTCTGTGGGGGAAATCAACCCTTCCAACTGATTTCCTTCCGTCCACAGAACACCCCCCCCAACACACACACACCAATCCTTATACAGATATGCTGCAAACAAAGAATCCAGGCCAGAGGAAGGGAATGACTGAGCAGGAGAGAGAGAGGGGGAGGATCAGATTACTGATTTATCTGGATCAGCCCCTCCTTTCTACCCTCCTTCTACCCTCCCCAAATCCCATACACATACTGTGCAGCATTACCAAAGTACCAAAGCAAACACACAATATTTATATATTTTAAAAATATGCATGCATGTGTATCTATGTATATATATAGCAGCCATAACATTAAAACCACCTCCTTATTTCTACACTCACTGTCTATTTTATCAGCTCCACTTACCATATAGAAGCACTTTGGAGTTCTACAATTACTGACTGTAGTCCATCTGTTTCTCTGCATGCTTTGTTAGCCCCCTTTCATGCTGTTCTTCAATGGTCAGGACCCCCACAGGACCACCACAGAGCAGGTATTATTTAGGTGGTGGATGATTCTCAGCGCTGCAGTGACACTGACATGGTGGTGGTGTGTTAGTGTGTGTTGTGCTGGTATGATTGAGTTTTTAAACACCTCACTGTCACTGCTGGACTGAGAATAGTCCACCAACCAAAAATATCCAGCCAACAGCGCCCCGTGGGCAGCGTCCTGTGACCACTGATGAAGGTCTAGAAGACGACCGACTCAAACAGCAGCAATAGATGAGCGATCGTCTCTGACTTTACATCTACAAGGTGGACCGACTAGGTAGGAGTGTCTAATAGAGTGGACAGTGAGTGGACACGGTGTTTAAAACACTCATACCAGCACAACACACTAACACACCACCACCATGTCAGTGTCACTGCAGTGCTGAGAATGATCCACCACCTAAATAATACCTGCTCTGTGGTGGTCCTGTGGGGGTCCTGACCATTGAAGAACAGCATGAAAGGGGGGTAACAAAGCATGCAGAGAAACAGATGGACTACAGTCAGTAATTGTAGAACTACAAAGTGCTTCTATATGGTAAGTGGAGCTGATAAAATGGACAGTGGTTTTACAATGAGTCCTTCTACAGATGAGGCTGCTCAGACCTCTTGTTGCTGGATTGTTTTTCTTAGAACGTACGCCACTATTCCACTAATTGTCTTATTGGAATATATATTAAATATTATATAATCATCATTTTATATATTATTATATTGAGTTTATTGTGTGTGTGTGTGTGTGTGTGTGTGTGTGTGTGTCCTCTGATGAACCGGTGACCTGTCTGGGGTGTTTCCTGCCTTTTGCCTAATGAATCATGATGAACCCTAATGAACACACCGCAACCCAACGAATTACTGTATTTGGGTCTGTAAATACACCGTCAAGTCACATTATTATGACCACTTCCTACTTTTGACAGCTGCAGCATGTAGCTCATGAAGCTGGCGTTCACCCATACATGCTGAGATCATCCAGCAAGAAGATGCGACACGTCACATGGCTAGAAATGTCCCACATTGGTTAGAAGAGCTTGACCAAGACTTCCAAGTACCACCCTGCCCCCCCCCGCCCCCCCAACTCCCCAGACTTGAACCCAATTGAGCATCTGTGGGATGCACCTCAGTCAGCATGGCTCCAGATACCTGTGACGACCTACCAGGACCTTACTGAGTCACTCCCATCCCGGCTAGCTGCTGTCTGTGCTGCACACGCTGCTTACTCAAAATTACTTAAAAATACTTGATATAAAATAAAAAACACCAGTGCAGTAGTATTTTTTTCCCAGTAGATGAGCGTGTAGACACCAGTACCCACCTCATGGTGCTGTATCTGGGTCTGAAGCTCCTGTATGTTGCTGGTAGCTACAGGACGGTCCTGGATCACACGCTGGGCTTCTTCAATCAGCTTCTGCAGGTTCTTCACTTCCTGTTCATACTGCTCATACTGCACCGTGGCCTCCTGGGAACACAAGCACAGGGGTGCTCGGTCAGACGGAAAGTCCCACAAACTCACAACAACTCGTTTAGTTTCGCTACATTCAATCTGACGTGGCTTCATTACTGCTGCTGCTTCATTTGATAAAGATTTGTTTGTGGTTAGACGTGTGATTACAGTCAAACAGGTTTTATTCATTTAAATATCCAAACGTAAACAAATCTGTCAGATCTAACAGTATTTCTTACTTTCATGATTTCTCCCGCTTGCTTTATTTTATAGGATGTAGGATGACCTAAATTGACCTACAATGTAGAGAGATCAGTAGGTTTTTGGACAGACCCATTTGCCAAAGTTATGGGCAGCTGTACTTTTTTGATTCAGTGTATGTAAAATGTGAGGAGCCTTGAGTGTGTGTGTGTGTGTGTGTATATGTGAGTGTATATGTGTGAGTGTGTGTAATTTTGTGTATGTGTGAGTGTATGTGAGTAATTTTGTGAGTGTGTGTGTGTATATGTGTGTGTGTGTATATGTGTGTGTGTGTATGTGAGTATGAGTGTGTGTGAGTGTGTGTATATGTGTGTGTATATGTGTGAGTGTGTGTAATTTTGTGTGTGTGAGTAAGAGTGAGTGTGTGTGTGTGTGAGTAAGAGTGTATGTGTGTGAGTGTGCGTGTGAGTGCGTGTGAGTAAGAGTGTGTATATTTGTCTGTGAGTGTGTGTGTGTGTGTGTGAGTAAGAGTGTGTGTGTGTGAGTAAGAGTGTGTATATTTGTCTGTGAGTGTGTGTGTGTGAGTTAGTGTGTGTGTGTGTGTGTGTGAGTAAGAGTGTATGTGTGTGTGTGTGAGTAAGAGTGTGTGTGTGTGTGAGTAAGAGTGTGTATATTTGTCTGTGAGTGTGTGTGTGTGTGTGAGTAAGAGTGTGTTTGTGTGTGTGTGTGAGTAAGAGTGTATGTGTGTGTGTGTGTGAGTAAGAGTGTGTGTGTGTGTGTGAGTAAGAGTGTGTGTGTGTGTGAGTAAGAGTGTGTATATTTGTCTGTGAGTGTGTGTGTGTGTGAGTAAGAGTGTGTTTGTGTGTGTGTGTGAGTAAGAGTGTGTGTGTGTGTGAGTGTGAGTAAGAGTGAGTGTGTGTGTGTGTGAGTAAGAGTGTATGTGTGTGAGTGTGAGTAAGAGTGTGTGTGTGTGTGTGAGTAAGAGTGTATGTGTGTGTGTGAGTAAGAGTGAGTGTGTGTGTGTGTGAGTAAGAGTGTATGTGTGTGAGTGTGAGTAAGAGTGTGTGTGTGTGTGTGAGTAAGAGTGTATGTGTGTGTGTGAGTAAGAGTGAGTGTGTGTGAGTAAGAGTGTATGTGTGTGTGTGTGAGTAAGAGTGTGTGTGTGTGTGTGAGTAAGAGTGTATGTGTGTGTGTGAGTAAGAGTGAGTGTGTGTGAGTAAGAGTGTATGTGTGTGTGTGTGAGTAAGAGTGTGTTTGTGTGTGTGAGTAAGAGTGTGTGTGTGTGAGTAAGAGTGAGTGTGTGTGAGTAAGAGTGTATGTGTGTGTGTGTGAGTAAGAGTGTGTGTGTGTGTGTGAGTAAGAGTGTATGTGTGTGTGTGAGTAAGAGTGAGTGTGTGTGAGTAAGAGTGTATGTGTGTGTGTGTGAGTAAGAGTGTGTTTGTGTGTGTGAGTAAGAGTGTGTGTGTGTGTGTGTGAGTAAGAGTGTATGTGTGTGAGTGTGAGTAAGAGTGTGTGTGTGTGTGTGAGTAAGAGTGTATGTGTGTGTGTGAGTAAGAGTGAGTGTGTGTGTGTGTGAGTAAGAGTGTATGTGTGTGAGTGTGAGTAAGAGTGTGTGTGTGTGTGTGTGAGTAAGAGTGTATGTGTGTGTGTGAGTAAGAGTGTGTGTGTGTGTGTGTGTGAGTAAGAGTGTGTGTGTGTGTGTGAGTAAGAGTGTGTTTGTGTGTGTGAGTAAGAGTGTGTGTGTGTGTGTGTGTGTGTGAGTAAGAGTGTGTGTGTGTGTGAGTAAGAGTGTGTTTGTGTGTGTGTGTGAGTAAGAGTGTGTTTGTGTGTGTGAGTAAGAGTGTGTGTGTGTGTGTGTGTGAGTAAGAGTGTGTGTGTGTGTGTGTGAGTAAGAGTGTGTTTGTGTGTGTGAGTAAGAGTGTGTGTGTGTGTGTGTGTGTGTGAGTAAGAGTGTGTGTGTGTGTGTGTGAGTAAGAGTGAGTGTGTGTGTGTGTGAGTAAGAGTGTGTGTGTGTGTGTGTGAGTAAGTGTGTTTGTGTGTGTGAGTAAGAGTGTGTGTGTGTGTGTGAGTAAGAGTGTGTTTGTGTGTGTGAGTAAGAGAGTGTGTGTGTGTGTGAGTAAGAGAGTGTGTGTGTGTGTGAGTAAGAGTGTGTGTGTGTGTGTGAGTAAGAGTGTGTTTGTGTGTGTGAGTAAGAGTGTGTGTGTGTGTGTGTGTGAGTAAGAGTGTGTGTGTGTGTGTGAGTAAGAGTGTGTGTGTGTGTGTGTGTGAGTAAGAGTGTGTGTGTGTGTGTGAGTAAGAGTGTGTGTGTGAGTAAGAGTGTGTGTGTGTGTGTGTGTGAGTAAGAGTGTGTGTGTGTGTGTGAGTAAGAGTGTGTTTGTGTGTGAGTAAGAGTGTGTGTGTGTGTGTGTGTGTGTGAGTAAGAGTGTGTGTGTGTGTGAGTAAGAGTGTGTTTGTGTGTGTGTGTGAGTAAGAGTGTGTTTGTGTGTGTGAGTAAGAGTGTGTGTGTGTGTGTGTGTGAGTAAGAGTGTGTGTGTGTGTGTGTGAGTAAGAGTGTGTTTGTGTGTGTGTGTGAGTAAGAGTGTGTGTGTGTGTGAGTAAGAGTGTGTGTGTGTGTGTGAGTAAGAGTGTGTGTGTGTGTGTGAGTAAGAGTGTGTTTGTGTGTGTGAGTAAGAGTGTGTGTGTGTGTGTGTGTGAGTAAGAGTGTGTGTGTGTGTGTGAGTAAGAGTGTGTTTGTGTGTGTGAGTAAGAGTGTGTGTGTGTGTGTGAGTAAGAGTGTGTGTGTGTGTGAGTGTGAGTAAGAGTGTGTGTGTGTGTGTGAGTAAGAGTGTGTGTGTGTGTGAGTAAGAGTGAGTGTGTGTGTGTGTGAGTAAGAGTGTATGTGTGTGTGAGTAAGAGTGTATGTGTGTGTGTGAGTAAGAGTGAGTGTGTGTGTGTGTGAGTAAGAGTGTATGTGTGTGAGTGTGAGTAAGAGTGTGTGTGTGTGTGTGTGAGTAAGAGTGTATGTGTGTGTGTGAGTAAGAGTGAGTGTGTGTGTGTGTGAGTAAGAGTGTGTTTGTGTGTGTGAGTAAGAGTGAGTGTGTGTGTGTGTGAGTAAGAGTGTGTTTGTGTGTGTGAGTAAGAGTGTGTTTGTGTGTGTGAGTAAGAGTGTGTGTGTGTGTGTGTGTGTGAGTAAGAGTGTGTGTGTGTGTGTGAGTAAGAGTGAGTGTGTGTGTGTGTGAGTAAGAGTGTGTTTGTGTGTGTGAGTAAGAGTGTGTTTGTGTGTGTGAGTAAGAGTGTGTGTGTGTGTGTGTGTGAGTAAGAGTGTGTTTGTGTGTGTGAGTA